>NC_138882.1:8218254-8445754 GCF_965194825.1 Balaenoptera physalus
TAAATAGAAAGTTTTCACTCTTTTTTATTGCTGAGTAATATTCTTATCCATTCATCTATCCTTATTCTTTATCCATTCATCTATCCATAGACACAGTCTAGTTTGTTTCCATTTATTGGCTATTGTAGATAATGCTGCAATGAACATTGGTCAGGGGCATATGTCTTTTCTAATTAGTGTTTTTGTTTCCTTTGGAAAAATACCCAGAAGTAGAATTGCTGGATCATATGGTAGTTCTATTTTTAATATTCTGGGGAACCTTCAACTGTGTTCTATAGAAGCTACATGGATTTAAATTCCCACCAACAGTGCATGAGGTTTCCCTTTTCTCCACATCCAGGCCAACAATTGTTACTTGTTGACTTTCAGATAATCACCATTCTGACAGGTATGATGTGATATCTCATTGTGGTTTTGATTTGCATTTCACTGATGATTAGTGATGTTGAGCATCTTATCATGTGCTTGTGGCCATCTGTATGTCTTCTTTGGAAGAATGTCTATTCAGATCTTCTGCAAATTTTTTAATCAGATTGTTTCTTTTTTGATATTGAGTTGTATGAGTTCTTTGTATATTTTGGATATTAACCCCTTACTAGATGTATTGTTTGCAATATCTTCTCCTATTCAGTAGAATGCCTTTTCATTTTGTTGATAGCTTCCTTCACTGTGAAAAAGCTTTTTAGTTTCATTAGTCCCATTTGCTTATTTTTGCTTTTGTTGCCCTTGCCTGAGGAACAGATACGAAAAAATATTAAGACAAATGTCAAAGAGTTCACTGTCTATGTTTTCTTCTAAGAGTTTTATGATTTCAGGTTTTACACTTGTCTTTAATCAATTTTGAGTTTATTTTTGTGTGGTGTGTGAAAGTAGTCCAGATTGATTCCTTTGCATGTAGCTGTTCAGTTTTCCTAAGATCATTTGTTAAAGAGGCTGTCTTTTCCCCATTGTGTGTTCGTTCCTCCTTTTGCATAGATTAACTGACCATATAAATATCAGTGTATTTCTGGACTCTCTATTCTGTTCCATTGATCTTTGTGTCTATTTTGTGCCAGTAACACTATTTTGATGATTGTAGCTTTGTAGTATAATTTGAAATTAGGAAAAATGATACCTACAGCTTTGATTTTCTTTCTCAGTATTGTTTTGGCTACTCGAGGTCTTTTGTGTTTCCACATGAATTTTAGAATTATGATTTCTTGTTCTGTGAAAAATGCCATTGCAATTCTGATAGGGATTACATTGAATCTGTAGATTGCACTGGGTAGTATAGTCATTTTAACAATATTAATTCTTCCAATCATGAGAATGGTGTATCTTTCCATTTGTTTGTTTCATCTTCATTTCCTTTCATCAGGGTCTTATAGTTTTCCTAGTACAGGTCTTTTACCTCCTTAGTTAGATTTATTCCTAGGTATTTTATTCCTTTTGATGTAATTTTAAATGGGATTGTTTTCTTAATTTCTCTGATATTTCCAGAGTCTCTTAAACTGTCTTCATTATTTTATTATTTTTCCCCTTTTTCTGTTCAGCTTGGGTGATTTCCATTGCTCTGTCTTCCAGTTCAGATCCATTTCTCTGTATCATCTAATCTACTGTTGATTTCTTCTACTGTATGTTTTGTTTTAGTTATTGTATTCTTCAGCTCTGTTTGGATATCCTTTACATTTTCTAACTCTTTGTTAATCTTATAACAGTGACCATTCATTCCTCTCCTGAATTTGTTGAGCATCTTATGATCATTACCTTGAACTTTTTATTGAGCAGATAGCTTATCTTTACTTCACTTATTTCTTTTCTGGGGTTTTATCTTGTTCCTTTGTTTAAAACATATTCCTCTGCCATCTCATTCTAATTCTGTATTTATTTATTTATTTATTTATTTTTGGCTGTGTTGGGTCTTCGTTGCTGTGCTAGGGCTTTCTCTAGTTGTGGCGAGCGGGGGCCACTCTTCATCGTGGTGTGCAGGCCTCTCACTGTCGCGGCCTCTCTTGTTGTGGAGCACAGGCTCCAGACGCGCAGGCTCAGTAGTTGTGGCTCACGGACCCAGTTGCTCCGCGACGTGTGGGATCTTCCCAGACCAGGGCTCGAACCCGTGTCCCCTGCATTGGCAGGCAGATTCTCAACCACTGCGCCACCAGGGAAGCCCCTAATTCTGTATTTTATTTTTATGTATTAGGTAGGTTGGTTATGTTTCCAGTTCTAAGAGAAGTGGCCTTATGTAGGAGACGTCCTATGGAGCCCAGCAGCATGCTTGCCTCTGGTCACCAGATCTGTATGCTCTAGCATTGCCCCCTATGTGGGCTGAATGTGCCCTTCTGTTGTGGTGAAGCCAATGGCTGTGAGTACCTATGTAGATGGGACTGGCCCCTGGCCCAGTTGGCTTCCAGACCCTGTCTCTTGTGTAGGCTGCCATTCTTCTGTTGGTCAGAGTCAGGTCCCAGCATATTACAGTGCATGACCAAGGGAGGTCCAGGCTTGTGCCAGTCCACTGGTAGGCAGCAATGGGTACTGAGGAGGCTGGTTCCAGGACCTGTGGGTTCAGAGGCTGGTATCTGCTCACTGGTGGGTGGGGCTGAGTCCCCACACAGCTGTGTGCTCAGCATGGGAGGGGTCTTGGGACTTGTGCTGACACACTAGTGGGCAGGTAAGTGCCAGTACTAATAGACTAGAGGGAGGACTCTAAAATGGCATTTGCCTTAACCAGTGTCCTCATTGTAGAACAAGTTTCCAAAAATGGCTGCTGCCAGCATCTATGTCACCCGGGGTATTCCCACTTGCTTCTTGCCTCTCCAGGAGGCTCTTCAAGATCAGCAAGTGTGTCTGACCCAGGCTTTTCTCAAATTACTGCCTCTGTGCTGGGTCTTGGAGCATGTGAGATTTTGTTCGTGCCCTTTAAGAGCAATCTGTTTCCTGTAACGCTTCTTTTCTCCAGTACACCAGCCCCACTGTCTTCAAAGCCAGATGTTCTGGGAGCTCATGATTCTGAGGCAGGGTCTCCAGGCTGGAAACCCCAATGTGGGGCTTGGACCCCTGGCTCCTTGGGAAGAACATCTGCCATTGTGATTATCCTTCCATTTGTGGATTATGTACTCAAGGGTGTGGGTCTTAACTCTACCACATCTCTGCTTCTCCTACCTGTCTTGTTGCAGTTCCTTCCTTATTTCTTTAGTTGTGGAAAATCTTTACTGCTAGACTTCAGGTTGTTCTCATCGACAGTTGCTCTATAAATAGTTGTTATTTTGCAGTGTTTTTGGGAGGAGGTGAGCTCAGAGTCTTCCTGCTCTGCCATCTTAGCCACACCTCC
The DNA here is from genome assembly GCF_965194825.1 of Balaenoptera physalus. Classification (NCBI taxonomy): domain Eukaryota; kingdom Metazoa; phylum Chordata; class Mammalia; order Artiodactyla; family Balaenopteridae; genus Balaenoptera; species Balaenoptera physalus. Next base: position 8,221,562 of record NC_138882.1, read on the forward strand.
CCCATGGAATTGTTCACTTTAAAATGGTGACTATTATGTTATGTGGATTTTGCCTCAATAAATTGTTTTAAATTTTTTGTTCAGCCTTGTATTTATTTTTTATAAATATCCCCATGGATATAGATTAAAATACACTTTACTTAGTAAATTCATGATTTTAAAAATGTTATATCATGCAATTTATATAATTATTTAATATTTAATAATCTATATTCTCACATTCTAAAATTTCCCTTTTTTTGATTAGTCAAATTAAAAGTCTCAGTAATTAAGCAAAATTTGAACATGAAGAAAAACTGAAGGTCATTTTATATTATTTTATCCATATGTATCTACCTAAGCAATTCAAGGCAGTGATTTAGAGAATGTTGATTCTGAGATTAATTAGAGCAATACAATGACTACAGTGTATATTAAATGATCAAGGTGTGTTCATTCTTTTGGATTAATTATACAAACCTCATAGCAGCCCTACAAGGTAATTACTGTCATTCTGTTTGCATATGAGTAAACTGTGCTTTAGATAATTCACCCTAATGTTTTGATTATAAAACCTGAACACTTTCTGTTTTCACTAGGAAACCTGTATAAACCCGAGAAAGGCATTATTGCATTATTCTGAAAATGAACAGCCTATAACTGTGTATGGTATCTGTATCTATAATTAATTGTGGGAGACTACCAATATACTCAATGAATGCTTCTGGCTATATGGAAGTTGTAGGGAAAATGCATTAATGGGATGTAATTTGTGTTTTGAATGAGGACAATATGGGGGGATATAATATAAATACAATTTTTATTTCTCTCCCACTCTTTCTCTTTAATATTTACAGGGCGAGCACATGAATTTTCTTGTAACAAAGTGAAAACTCTGGCAAAGCCCAAGGCTTCTCTGGTAGCTTGTATTTAATAGATAGTCCTGTGATCATTTCATTCATCAAGCCCAGCTTTATTTCAGCATCTTAAATTATACTTCAGTATATTAATGAAAACTCCACTCTTCATTGAGAAGCATTAATTTCCTCTTTGTTCCTCCAGCTAGAATCTCTAATTGGTGGGACTCATGGGGGACAGTGTATTTGGCTTCTTCTCTTCCTCATGATCACTTATCCTTCTGCCCGCTCCCAGCTACCCACACTTCGGCCAGAAAGGACTGGAATTACTTTTCTATGCATCAGAAAATGTGTTCTATTCTGTCAGATGCTTTTTTTTTTTTTAAACTCAACTCAACCATCAACACAAACAGTTATAAAGTAGGAATTAATAACCATAAAAAATTGCAAATCTTCAAAATTATGGATGTCTGTATTCTAGTTCTTTTTTACAGACTAATTATTTGAGCAACCCACTATATTTTTCAAACTTTTTCATAACTTCTGATCAATTTAACATATCATTTATTGTATATAAGGCTTCTGCAGTTTGTTTAGAATCTAGCATTCATCATAAAATTGACACTTCATAGACATTTTTAATCTACGTGTTTTACTTTTAAAGAAGTTAAAACAAGAAAAAACATAGACTTATTTAAACACGTATTTACTGCTGGTGTTCTTCATTCTTTAGTGTAGATCAGATATAATTTCCTGTCAGCCTGAAACTTTATTCACATTTTTTTAGACCAGGTCTACTGGAAAAGTACGATCTCAGTTTTTCTTGATCAGGAAGCATCTTTGTCATGCCTTCTTCAGTGAATATTTGTATCAAATGTAGAAATCTTGTTAACAGCTATTTTCTCCTTTCAGCAATTTAAAGATGTGATTTCAATGTTTTCCAAACTTTATTGCTTCTGACAGGTAGTCAGATGTCATTTGTGTAGTTGATCATTGGCATATAATGTGTTTTTTCTCTAGCTTCTTTTAATACTTCCTCTTTAGCACTGATTTTTAGTAATTTTACTATGATGAGCCTATATTTCATATTTCTTTTCTGTATTATGCTTAGGATTTGTTGCATTTCTTGTATATATATGTTGACAGTTTAACCACATTTGTAGCAATTCTTATCATTATTTCTTCAATTTTTTTCTGCTCTTCTGTTTCTCTAGTCGCATTTTTGGAACTCTAATCACATGTACATTAGTGGGAGAGCAAGTCCAATAATGCTTACTGTATTATGACCAAAACTGGAGCCTTATAAATCAACTATACTTCAATAAAAAAAATTAATTAACAGGGGAAATTATACTGGGGAATAGCCCTATTCTCCTTTGGACATTTTCATTTAGGCTTAATAAAGTTGTACATTTTTAGAGATGGAAAAAAAATCAAAAGTGGAAACCATCATTTCATCCTAAAATTGTCAATAATGCATATAATCAAGTATACTCCCTCCCATCTGTGTGTTTATACAAAACAAAATCATTCAAATGAGCAAATGTTTTTATTGAAAATTAAAGTCTCATCACTGCAACAAACCTACTTTGCCTGCCTCTACAATTTTAAAATTTCTGTTTTCTTTCTCTTAACTACTAACCTCTTCCCCTTTCCTTTATCTCAGCTGCTCTCCTTTCCTTAAATTTCAGTTAAACCTTTTTAGTTTGTTACTACCAAATCCACAAATTTAATTTGTTCATACATCACCTTTTTCACTTTAATAAATTGAGACATATACCTCTCTTTTCAAATTCCAGTTCATTCATAATTATTCTAGTTTTACTTCCTCTCATCGCTTTCAGTTATTTTTACTCTTTTCTGGATAATCTAGAGCAATATGCAGTTGCACGTACAAATATGCTTTAAAATCACCCAACCTAATCAAAGCCAAACCTCAAGAAATCAAAAAAGGAACAAACAGCCTCTCTGACTTCATTCTTTTGCCATTACCAGGCCTTTCTTATTGATTTTATAGTAAATATTCATAAAAGATTAGTCTACTTTTACTGCTTTCACTTTCCATATATCCTTTTCACTTCATTTCAATATCATTTGTAATAGCTTTTACATCAGTGAACTTATATGATTGATCAAGGAAAAAATTTGGACGAAGAGAAAAGATGTAAATAAAAGCAAGGATTACAAAAAGGAATCTTTTTTCATTAAATGTTAAATGTATAATTTCAAAGTTACAACATGATGCATTGAGCATCACTGCTTAAAAGATTTAAAAATTTGATGAACTATATATTTTATTTTATAGTATATATTTCTATATATTTTAATAAATATAGTCTTCAATTGGAAATCACTTCTTAAGTTATGGGTCCAGGATTGATTCAAATATTCAGAATTATATGGCACAGCCACCAAAAAAAAACCATATTATGCCATTCCCAACAAGCTCACATCACAAGTTAGGGTTTTCTAGTAAGGTGAAAAAAACAGAAAGAAAAGAAAAAAATAAGCCAATGAGAACTGCAATCTAACCTATAACTTCAAATATGCACTGTAGATAAACTGGTGATTGAAAATTAGAGCAATCAATATTTTTATTGTCAATTTTTATTTATTTATTTGTAAGGGTATCTTCAATTAGTGATCACATTGTGTGCAGAATCTTCATATCTTGCATGTTTGATACTATATGCAAGCTTGTTATACCTCACCACCTACTCACATAGGGTCCTGTTCTCAAAGCTGATGATAATATACAGTAGCTAAAACTTACGACAGGATATCCTGAAGGATATCATTATAAAGATACTTTTATAGAATTCTTGAGCCAATTAGCATATGGTGGGACTAGGATAAGTCCTAGTAAAACCTTTAACCAGTTGAATTCATCAGTCTCAAATTCAAGAAGTCATCACTGATTCTTCTCTTTCTTCTTCACCCCACATCCAGACCATTGGGAGGAGTTTTTTCATAAATCTAAAGCATCTCCACATCTCACCACTCCTTAATATGTCCAAGATGATTCTAGGCATTTTCCTCTTTTATTCTGGATTATTTCTTGAGGTTTATTTCTTTGTTTCTCTTTTACCATCATTACCCCCTCCCCTAACCCCAGACACAATTACAACTTACCCAGCGGCAGTTCATCCTAATTACAACAAAATAATAATAGTTTCTCATTACCTGAAAGACCATTCATGATGTGGCTGCCGCTTTTATCCATACTACTTTTCATCCCCTGATCCTTCTCACCCAGTATTACTGTTTGCTGCCCTTCAAAGACACCCAGCCTTTTCCCTCCTTAGCCCTGCTGCCTCTGAGTGAAATGCTCTCTTCTACAAAATATTTAAGAGACGGCTTCCTTACCATTCATGGCTCAGCCCAATGTTTAATAAATGTTTTCTTTATAAATGGATCTCATTGGCTGTGTTATTGAATTGGGGGCCCCGCTGCTCACCGCTTACAAAATCAATCCTCACAAATGTTGGTAGCAAAAGAAAGGTGCCTTTAATCAGAATGCCGACAATCTGGGGAGATGGTGGACTCAGCGTCCCCCCAAAAACCACCTCCGAAGATTCTGCTTGGTTATGAAAGTTTTTAAAGGGAAACGGAGAAGTAATCTCAGTTAATCATTGAGACAGGGGGTCAGGGTAGTCACCATCCCCCACTGGGTGCAGGCTTGTCGACTCCTCGGGATCTTCCTCTAGACCATCTGGTCATCTGTTAATTACTGGTTCTTCATTTCTACTTCTTTGATCCACGGAAAGAACCGACAAGTTAGGCAAGGTATTGTGTGATTAAAAGATTTGAAAGGTGTGCTTGGGCCAGAGATGGGTAGAGCATGGGGGTGTCTGGTTTAAAAGGCAACTGGTTTAGTTACAATATAGCTTTGCCAAAGTGACAAGAAAAGGGGCTTCCTGCTGAGGGAGGTGTCCAGCAAGGAGCTGCTTACAGCCGTGCAGATTCAACTTATGAATAACAATCACTTAGCATACATTTTAGTATCCTTACCTTTACACTGTTCTGACAGAACTGGAGATATTATTACAATCCAGAATGGGAGTCTTAGTACAAATACTTGTAATTACCTTTCAGAGATGTGAAATTTGAGTGAAAACACATATAAAATCACAATACAATAATAAACCACAATAATGATCTCTTTATCTTTAAACCTTTTCTCAGATGTGCTACAGAAGATGAAACATTGCTGCAGTAGTTAGAATTCAGAGATGTATCTTCACTTTCATATATAAGGTTTGAAATGTGGCCGTAATAAATGTGACTAAATGTTCAGACTTATGATCATATCAAACAACCCACTTGCTCTTGCACTAGTCCTGAACTAAGGGTGAAGAAAGTGCAATACGGATACATTCTTAATTAAATCAATGGGTACATTTGTGATCCGCTGTGTGGATATTTCTTAAGCACCTTCTATGTTCCAGCCACTATTTTAGGTAAAAGGAATGCCAGATACAGCATAAGTAGCATGACTACTGAAACCAAGTTCAAATGTTATATGTTTAAATTTCTGGAGGTATTCATAAAGTGACAAGGAATTAAAGGACAGTGTTTTAGCATCATTCAATAAGATTCTGGTCGTGAATTACTTTACAAAGAGCAGGAAACCTAAATAAAACAGCAGAAGTAGGTCAGCCTGAGATCCATTAAAATAATCTAGTTTCATTAAAGGTGTGTGTCTCTCTAAGTGTTATAGGAGTTATACTGGGTAGAACACAGTATTTCTCCCTGTGAAATCACTATGGAAACGGCCACAATAGATTATAAACTCCATGACCCTCTATTATAACACTTTTATTTTGTGTGTAGAGTTTTTTCCTTCTTGCAAATCATTCAATGCAGCATTATCAGGAAGTACTCACATGTTCCTATAAATCTACTAAAGAAAATAATTAAAGTAAGTTCAATTTTAGGAAAAGAAAGCCTCTGAACTCTGTAACTGATTAAATTCTGGCCAATTTTCTTTCCATTTAGAGTTTTAAGGTCATGGGTTATTTTTCTTTGAAACACTGTCCTTTCTCAGTACAACCAATACAGTTTTTTCCTTGGCCAAAAGGGTCACAATTGCACAATGATTGAGAGTAAAGGAGAGCACAGAACAAGGCAGCACAAGCCCACTAATAAACAGTGGACTCAGGTCATGACTGTGTCACAGAGGATCGTTAATTAGCAACACGTATAGATGTAAGCAAAGTTTTTTGTATCTTATTTTTCATTAAAAAAATTAACAAACTACTTGAATGGAGTTTAAGTAGAGAATGATTGACTGAACTTCTCTAATTTGAAATACAGACAAATTCAAATGTGATATTTTTATTCTATGAATGCTTTATATTCTAAATCATATGTATAATATAATATTTCTTAAAATGTCAGTTGGTTTTGGAGCTATTATTGCTCTATATAACATTTTGAGCTTTATCCCACTGTATGTGTTTTAAATGGTATTTTTCACAAAGATGCAATATTTCTGTAGCTTAATATTTTTATGGTTTCTATTACATCATCTTAAACTCTAACATGAGTTACTATTTTAAGATTGCATACTGTTAACTTTTCAAACTTAAATCTTTAAATTAGTAATTTAATGTCAGTAACCTGTGAGGGTTTAAAAATCTTTATGAGCCATGATGGATATTGAAATATTCATACCTGGTAGATTTTAAAAGTGATTCTCTCAATCATGGTCAGTCATTACCATACTTTAAACAGCCTCATTTTCTCCAGTAAATAAAATATGTCTTTTTCCCCCATGTTTATTTTCAATGGTCAATTAATGTTTGAGTTGAACATAAATATATCAATCAGTTGACATGTCCATTGCTAGTAAAACCTGAGGTCTGTATTTTAGGAAATGTATACAAGTTAATATCAAATTTTACAGTATTTCAAGATAAAGTAGTAAGTTTGGAAATATTGGTTTAATTTTCAGTTAACTCTCATAACTATATTAGTAGTCCAACTGCAATAAAATCTACATTACCTTATCCTACATATATTATTCTTAGTAAAAGTAGGCCACATACTACATCTCAGATAATCTCCCTTAAGCAGACAGCAATTGTTTTTATGAAATTTAAAATTTTTTCTAAGGAAAACCACCAATTGGGACAATAGTGAATTTTTCAACATATCACTTTTAAAGAGAATTCTATATTAAGAAAAAAACATGAATTACCATGTTTGTCAAAATATGCATTAAGTATAAACGCAGAATAAAATTTGAAACAATATTCAAAAGAGTACTTTATCTAACATTTTATCACTAGGAAGCGGCAAGTTTTTTGGTGATGATTTTAAATTCAATTTAGCACGTCATTCAAATATAGCTAATGTATTAAATGGGTTATAATTGTCTCAATTAGAGTGAATTAACCTATTATCCTATGTATTTTTGAATTGAGCATTGAGAACTACTGTGCTATAGTAAATCATTTGAGGTTATCTTGGTAAATAGAGAAAAGGGTTTAATTACAGATCATTGTTTTTATTCTGATGTTTATTAAGCAGATATTTTTTAAATTGTTGATACTAAACTAAAATATAACTGAATAATATATGTATTTACATCCTCCTTTGAAAATCTATGAGTTTTAACAAGAAAAAGGAACTTATATGTAATATATGTAAACATTTATGTAGAGTTGCAGACGTTATAGGGACAGTTTTCAAATTAATACTGTCCCTAGCTAACAGGTAGCTAACAGTTGATATTCTGGCATCATCTCTCTTTAACTTTTCAGCAAAATCTCTGGTTGCTGCCTCTGCTGAACCTTGCTCCTCTGTCTATTCATGGTTTATTCTTACTGTCTCATTGTGCGGTAAATGGCAAATGATCAATAAATGTTTGCTGACTGAATTAATAAATTATATCCAGCTCCTGTTGCAAGTAATAAAACTCCGATCAAGATTCTCCTAAACACTGCAACTAACAACAAGCAATAAATAGTTATCATCTAACGTCATCAACCCTTTAAGGAAAGCTTTCTTCACAAGTACTCACGTAATTTACATATATTCAATGAAGGTAAATTAGAATTTTAGTGAAAGGGATTTTAGTGATCCCCAGCATGTGCTTTCTATGTATGCCTTCATGCTTGGCCCTGGCCCTGGGGCAGATGACCCTGGACTCTGCCCAGAGCTGATTAAATCCGGCTCAAGGCAGGCCAATTGGATTCCCTGAAATGAGGTTTTGGAAATGGGGTATGGAAACTCAGTTGTTAAACTGTGAGGAACTAGAAGAGTAGGTAGACCAAGGCTCTAAGGCCATCTAGGGAGAGAAATATGACTAGTCCTCTGAACACTGAGTGAGGAGTGAGTGGAGTTGGGCAGTCTTCAGAGAGAATGAAGTGAAACAGTGTGGAGAAGCAGAGCATCCAGGTTGTGTGGCCCCAGGCAGAAGAAGAGAGACAGACATAAGGATTTTCCCACGAGGCCCCAATGCACTTTTGCTCTAAAATTTTGAGAGATTCTCATATATTTTTAGGATAATCCCCTCTTTTTAGTGTTAATGAATTTTTTTTTCCATTTTAAACAAAGCAAGCCAAATTAGAAACACACACGTTAAAAAATGCAACGTGAACAGATTTTTCAATAAATTGTGCTGGTTAAATTGTCTAATTCGAGGTAAGATCTGAATACTGTGGAAGTAGAACTGTACTGAATTCTACTGCATCAGGCTCTTTAAATATGGGGCTGAAAACCATGCACTTTTAAAATCTCGGCACATTTGGAATTATTTAGAGCGTAGCCACCTTCAGTTCGGCAAGAAAATAAGGTAAAGGCTTCCTGGGAGAACTTACTCTAGGAATGTGCTGCATCTAGTGTCAAAGATACTGATATCCGTGAACAAAATGTCATAAACACTAGCCTTGTCCTAATTCTTCACCTGTCCTCAGCAAACAGCCTAAATTCCTGCAAAATTGGGCATTCATCTACCCTTCTCCAGTTCCTGCCACTTAATTCTGGACAGAAATGAAATTAAAATGTATATTAAAAAATTCTATTTAAATTCATAAGCACTTTAAATAATACTGTAGAAAGTTAGAATCATGGCTTTATGTACAATATGAAATTCTACTTGATTTAAGCAAACTATATTGTTTTGTTTTATTTAGAGTTTTCACTACTTTAGGGGTTCGTAAGGCCGCCCTTCAAGGGGGCCGCCATCCCCATCTTTGGTCCAAGTCAGCAGCAGATCACTAATTTGATAAGCATAACTCAGCTAGCTATGCAGATGCTCCCAGATCATGCATGAGCACATTGTTGAATTCAGGAATATATTGCTTTCATCGCGACCATTAGCCTGAGGAAATTGCTTTAAGTCTATGTTTCCTGATTTGATTACCTCAAATTTTACACTGCTGCACACAAGTGTCTGGAGAACAGTTGCATGCATTTGTCATCTCTGTTTTAAAAGTATTAGGTGTCTTGGAAACATTCGAACCCTCTCACTGAAAAATGCCATGCAAGTGATGGCCCAGGGCAATGATGTGCTGATATAGAATTATTTTGCCAAAATTCATGCTGAAAAACATCACCTGGCTTTGAGAAACTCAGATTTACTCCCCTCTTTTCATTCTCACAGCCCCTGCTTTAGCGTGAGACTTCAATTGAAAGGTGCAATTGTACATTACTATTCTAAGCAATTTGGAAATTCCAAATAGGGAAAAAAGCAAGTTCACAGGCCCAACGTCAAACTTTTGGTTAGGATAGAACTTGGATTTTTAAGTAAGCAGTTGCTAGCTAGGTCCCTGAAGGGAATGTTACAAATGTGGTCTTTAAAAAGACTAATGTGTGTCACTGAGGAATTTTAAGCAGGAAAGTACAGGAACATACATGGATTTTTAGGAAGATTCCTTTGAATATCCTGGAAATCAGATTATAAAATTATGTTAATATTAGAATATTAAATATTATAAAATCAGATATTGTATTGTAATACTAATTCAAACAAATTTACTTTCAATTATGCTTTCCTTTGTAATTTTAATCATATCTTCTGTTTAGGATATTTTTCTGAGTCCATGATTTCCTTGCTTTTGATTTTTCTTTCTTCCAATTACTTCAAAGAAATATATCTGTTCATTAGAACAAAGGACAAATCAACAAGTACAGCATTTACCAGGCAGGGACCTAGAAGGAGGGGTGGGCATGGGTTTTGAGATGAGGCAATTCAAAGTCAAATCACCAAATTCCCAGACTCTGGAGTCCTCAAGCATCAGCGCAAAATCGTATGGAAAGATTTTCAGCCATGCCAACTTTTTTGGAGGTGCCTGGAATATATATATTCATTTCACCAAAGACCAAACAGATCTTGACTTTGCAATATCCAGGGAAAAATGAGTCAGTATCGCAAGTCACAGGCCTTTTCCCTTTCAATTTAATAACATCAAATAACAATAGCATCCAGGAAATCTCTATTATTAATACATGATATGAATAAAATAAGGCCTTCTCTCCTGAAATGTGTGTTTGTGCAGGAAAAAAACACAAAGAAACATATATGTAGACAGGTTAGAAGGTAATACAGTTTCCTTTATAGAAATTCTTTGTATAGAGAAAAAGGCAGGTAAAGGGATAGATTGTGATAGGGTGGTTTTAGATGCTGTTGCCAGTGAAAGCTCTGATAAGGGGAGATCTGTGCAGTAGCAAGTGGAAATGAGGGAATGAGTTAAAGCCCATTTGGGGGAACAGTGAACCAGGAGAAGAAAAGTTAAAATGAAGGGGGAATCAATCAAGAAAGTCTTTGTACAAATTATTTCCACTGAAGTTTTAAGAAATACTACTTTCCCAGTTCTAGAAAAGACCCCAAGTTTAGCCCATCTTCTGAGCCTTAATGGCAGTGGAAATGGCATGGGAAAGATTTCTTTTCCTTTAATAAGGGAAATGCACCAATTATTGTTACTATTTTCTGAATAGTATAAGTCATAAAAGAGAGGTTGAAAAGGGAAATTTGAGTGTAGTCTAATGTTTGTATTTTAAAGGTATTTTTACTGGGGTAATTTTTTTAAATGTATCATTTGTCCTTGAATATAGACAAGGAAAATGTCCTTCATTTACACGAGTAAATGCCAGTCTTTTTCTTTCTTTTGTTTTATCTGATATTCTGTATGTATTAGCTTACAAGAGTTGCCACAACAAAGTACTACAGACTGAGTGCCTTAAACAATAGGAATCTATTTTGTCACAGTTCTGGAAGCTAGAAGTTCAAGATCAAGGTATACGCAGAGCTGGTTTCCGCTGAGAATTTCTCTCTTTGGCTTGTAGATGGTCATCTTTTCCCAGCGTCTCACAGGGTCCTCCCTCTGTGAACCTCTGTGTCACAATCTCTTCTATGGACACCAGTCATGTTGGATTAGGGCCCAGCCTACTGATCTGATTTAATCTTAATTACCTCTTTAAAGACCAAACTCCAATACAGTCATATCCTAAGGTACTAGGGGTTATGACTTCAACATATAAATTTTGTGGGGTACACGATTCAGCCCAAAACACCATAGTAGTTTTCTCATATATTTTCATCTCCAAATTTAGATTTTTCTAGCTCTAGAAAATGGTTTCAAATTATAGAAGAATATCAATGTCAATGTTTCTGATATTTGTGTGTGCAATTCTTCCCTGCCCATCAAAATCTCACCTATTAACAGGAGTTGGAAGTATCTTAACAGGAATGTTAAATATCTTTGTAATGGCTTTGTGCAGTCCGTATCATTTGGCCCGTGATGGTTGCCTTTTGTGAGCATATATGTGCATACATATAAGTATATTTATGCATACACACATATATGTATCCATACATGTATATATGCTTGTAAACTATAGTAGATAATAAAAGGGCTAGAGAAAAATAATCGAATTTCATGAAAAGATGTTAAGCATTGTTGTGTTCCCAGTATTGGTGTGCTCTCTGAAGTCACTTTCTCTCCCAGTAGTGCAGATGGTATATATGAAACAGACTTCTGTATCACTGAAATAATTAATTGTCTTCCACAATTCTAAGAAGACAACAGACATGATTTCCTTTTAACTGTCATCTGTTTATACATTGATTTCCTCCACCTAGAAAAACTATTCTCTACTTGAAGCTCTAAAGGAAATCATAAGGGAAATCATTATGGCAGGCAACAGAAGTGAGAATATGATTGTTCAAGACAGGGGTCAATGTTAGTCACCTATCTTCCCGACTATTTCTTTTAGTCACAGATCCTTGTGCAAAACTGTCTCCTACTCTCTTTCTTTGCACATCACTTCACCAACTCCTATAATTGAACTTTGCTTACACTGTATTTTGTAAAGGTCAAATTACATACTTTAAAATTGTGCTATCAGCAAAAAATAAATAAATAAATAACATTTTTGAATGGTTTTAACCTCCCAAACTCAGTTTTGTCAAAATATTTACAGACTTGTTTTAGAAATCACTATGTAAATACCTTTAAACTAAAGTAAGAAAAAAATAATTAATGTAGGAAAATTGAAGAAAGCCAGGAAAAAGACAGCTGCTAACAGGGATAAGACATGGAGACAAATCTGTAGGATGAAGAAAAAACATGGGCTACTTTATCTGCAGGCTTGCCCCAGGCACTATCTGACAAGGTAGGGAAAAATTTACGGCAATCGGCAAGAGAAAGTCCCCAGTTCTCCTTTCTCTTTCTACTTCGTATTTCTTAGACATTAAACCATGGCGATACCTGAACCGTAGAGTGACTGCATTTCAGAAATGAAGAATGCCTTTGAAGCCTCTTTTGATCACGGGATAAATACAGGGTCAGCAAGTTCATGCTGCACATTTTCAAAGGAAAGAAATCCAAATATTTTATGCTATTAAAAATCTATCACTCTTTAACCTTTAACTTTTGATGTGAAACCATATGTAATTTGATTCAGTTGCAACAGAGTGTAAGACTGGAATTTTTGTATTCCTTTATTATTTAAAAAAATGTTCCATGTTGGAGAGAGATGGGAGAGACTAAGGCAGGGGTATGTGTACCAAATGCAGCGTCCTGTGCCTACACCCTCCCCCATTTGACTTCTCTGTGCAGTGACCAGAGGTTATAGGACTAACAACCTATTAATTTACAACACTAGTCCTCAAATTTTCTTCCATACCAGATGGTTTTCCCATGCTCATTATTATTTCAAGAGCTAATGATCCTGTAAAGAAAAATTATCTATGGCTTTAGAAGGACTCTCTAAATGAAATATTCACAAACAACTATAGAATATTATAATGTCAGAACAAACTCAGCAACTGAGGACCTATGAATACATGCCTCGCTGGCTTTTTGATATTCTGTCATATACAGTCTGTACTTCATATCTGCAGGTTCCACAACCATGGATTCAGCCGACCGCGGATGGAAAATATTCCATACAAAAATCCAGAATGTTTCATAAAGCAAAACTTGAATTTTCTATGTGCTGGCAACTATATACCTGGCATTTACATTGTATTTACAACTATTTACACAGCATTTATATTGTATAAGGTATTACAAGTAATCTATGGATGATTTAAAGTATGGGGGGTGTGCATAGGTTATATGCAAATACTACACCATTTTACATAAGGGACTTGAACATCAACTATACGGAGTTGTTCTTTTTAAGCTTCATAGCAGTTATTCTCAAGGTTAGTCTTTCCCCTTGGTGAGATAAGAATCAGGCTGTGTGATTAATTCTTTTGTTTGGGTAGTTGCAGACCTTAAATCAGAAAAGTGGACGTGATGACCTCAGGAAATGCCTTCAGGTGTTACTGTCCTAGGAAATCAAATATGTTGCAAGCAGCTGATTCTATAGCAAAAAATTAGCATTGTAAACATACATATTTTCTATATACATTGTTTTCATGAGGAAATGCTGGATTATTAGCTAATCTAATTTTCTCTTGGCATAATTTTTTAAAATTTTGCTGGCATGCATGTTTTAGATTTACATTCTGCAGGGTGGAATTACTAATAATATTGTTTTCAAAATTAAAATAGTCATATACTCTTTTTTATACAACTGCTTACTGCCCTCCAGTTTCCCCAGAGAACATTAAACAGCTACACACTTACCTGGTGCTGATCATACTGTTTACACACAGCAGATGCTGACATAGTTGTAAACTGGCACGTAAGAATTAAAATGCATCACCACATGTTAGCAATGTGCTTAGGCTCTGCTGCTAAAATAAAATCTTATATTTTAACACACCATATGCTACATTTGAGTAAAATAAGTGTATACTTAAAGAGAGCAGATCATTTATTTTCTTATTTTTTCCTTACGACAGGAATTAAAAAATTATTTTTAAAAATTTTCATTGTATAGTTGATTTACAATGTTGTGTTAGTTTCTGCTGTACAGCAGAGTGTATTAGTTATACACATATATATATCCACTCTTTTTTAGGTTCTTTTCCCATATAGGTCATTACAGAGTATTGAGTAGAGTTCCCTGTGCTATACAGTAGGTCCTTATTGGTTGTCTATTTTATACATAGTAGTGTGTATATGTCAGTCTCAATCTCCCAATTTATCCCCCCCTTTCCCCCTGGTAACCGTAAGTTTGTTTTCTACATCTGTGACTCTATTTCTTAAACAATTATTTTTAATAATTTCCTGAGTTCTCTGTTTATCATGATTATTCATCTCTATAGTAGCATTCTCCTGCCAAGATTAAAAAAAACAGGGAATAATTTTGTCTTTTAACATGAAAACAATAGGAAAGTAGACAATGTGACAGATGTCTCTCTCTCACTTTTACTGAACAAGCTCAAATGTTACAGGGATTTCTCACCTGTACTCTCTAAAATGTGTGACAACCTGTTAATGACATTTTAATTTCTATAATGTGCCCTCTCAAAATATATGAAAAAAAATGTTATCCAAAGCAAGAAATGCATAGTAAAAGGAATTTTAAAATTAATGACAAAAACCAGTTAAAAAATAAAAATCCTCTCTGTAGAATGAAGGCTGACTTGAACCCTGATAGCTGCAGCAGGTGGGTGCTTGCACCCACCTGGTTAGAGATCCGTAGGAGGAAACCTGTTTAAGCTTTTTACTTGCCATCCCACTTTTGTTACCCTTCCCTGTAAGAAAAGACAGTAACAATAGCCCAAACTGCTGGGTGAGTTTTTGTGAAAACCCGTGCAGACAGACAGGAGCTCTCAGGAGTTCACTGTTCCACGTAGAATTCCTCCAGATACCATGTCTTCAGCATCATCACTTACACTGTCTCTTCCAACTCCTTCCTGTCCCTAAGATATTAAGATGAAACTCTGCCCAAAGGAGTTCTCTTCCC
The DNA here is from genome assembly GCF_965194825.1 of Balaenoptera physalus. NCBI lineage: Eukaryota > Metazoa > Chordata > Mammalia > Artiodactyla > Balaenopteridae > Balaenoptera > Balaenoptera physalus. The sequence goes on from NC_138882.1 coordinate 8,236,711, forward strand.
TCTTGGATCTTGATTCCTCTAGTACTGTTTGCACTCACGGTTTTTTTATGTCTTATAATAGATCTGTTTTTCTTTTTCTAATTTATCTGCTTTTTCCAGTTATTCTTGGCAGAAATGTTATCCTGGATAGAGATATTTCATCATACTAGAAGCAGAATCCTGCAAGAAAATATTAAGATGCAGGACATATAATAAAAAAATCTAGGATATATCAAGAGAAGTAAAAGTGTCAAAATATAAATGAGTCCCAGAAGAAGGAAAAACAACCCAAAGAAGAAAATAATTGAAGAAATAGTCAAAGTTTTGCTTTGTTTTGTTTTGCTTTAATTTCTAAAATAGATGAAGATTTCCTGGCTCTTTATTTCCTCTTGATTTCTACTTAGTGAACCTACCAGGACACTCTTGCTCACAAATTATATAGACCCATAAGGATAGTATATTAGTTTCCTATTGCTGCTGTAACAAATTACCTCAGACTTGGTGGTTTACATAATACAAATATATTCTCTTACAATTCTGGAAGGCAGAGGTTCAAAATAAATTTCATTGGGCTAAAGTCAAAGTGTCTGCAAAATTGCTTCTTTCCAAAGGCTGTAGGCAAGAATTAATTCCTGGCCTTTTCCATCTTCTGGTGGCTTCATTCCTTTTGGCTGCATCACTCCAATCACAACTCCTGTGGGCACACCGCCTTCTCCTTATAAGGATTCTTGGGATTATATTGACCCACCAGATAATCCATGGCAATTTCCACATCTCAATTTCCTTAATAGAATCCCATGTGTAAAGTACTTTTGCCATAGAAGGTAACACATTCACTGGTTTCAGGATTTGTATACGAAGATCTCTTTTTTGGGGGAGTGGTAGTCATTCAGCTTACCACAGGTAGCAAACACAATAACCTCTATCTTTAATAAAACACTGCAAGGCAGGCTTGTAAAGCCAATCATCAGTCACTTCAAAGCAAGCACAGAATCACCTTCAGTGGAGTGGTGGGAGATAAAGGCATCATCTGATACAAAAAGTGTCAGCAAATACACACTTCAAGGAGGATAGATTCCATCCTTATTGAAAACATGAGTGAACGTCTGAATATGATCAGGAAAATGTGGAGAAATTTGCTGAGGTTCTACTTTGGTTATAACTGCAACAATTTAGTAGAAACCCAAAAGGACTAAAGTACACCATCATGGTTCAAGTCCTTGAGGATGAAAAACAGATTTAGCAAATACATGTTCCCCCAAAACAGAGGCTTACTCTGAAGAACAGCTAGTGGATTCAAATTTATTTGAGCGGTTAAGAAAAAGAAAAGGATCTGATGGGAAAGATGGGTGGAGAAAACTGATGCAGAAAAGAATTAAGAACAAAATGGAACATCTTTCTAAGATGGAAAGATAAAGCCATGGACCAGAGAAAAACAAACACTGCCCTTTCAACTTGGACAGAAATAAACCTACTCCAATTATCCAGAAAAAAACCTTCCTTTTAAGAGTGGATACAAGTGAGCATTCACTAAAATAACAAACAGTTAGTATAAGAAATAAAAAGATGAAAATAAAGTAAGTCTAAAGGACTTCCAAATTTCCAAAAATATTTGAAAATTTTAACCTAATACTTTAGTTGAAACCTTAAAATAGACAATTTATTTAGCATAAAAGAACAGTAGGGGGAGAGGGATAAATTAGGAGTTTGAGATTAACAGGTACACACTACTATATATAAAATAGATAAACAAGACCTACTGTATAGCACAGGGAACAATATTCAATATCTTATAATAAACTATAAGGGAAAAGAATCTGAAAAAGATATATATAATATATATTATATCTATATATGTACAACTGAATCATTATGCTGTATACCTGACTCATTGTAAATCAACTATATTTCAATATAAAAAATAAATTAATAAAAAAAAGAACAGTAGGGGCAAAAATTTCAATAATATGGCTAGAAATAGTAGGATCTGAAATAAGACCTAACAAACTTTAGAAATTTTTGTAAAAAATAGAATGGAATCTCATCTTCACGAGAATAACAGGAATGAATAAACACCAGTAAGGAAAAAAAGAGAGAAAACAGAAAAGGAAAATAGTATATAGGAAAATGTTGGATGTACTAGATTATAGACTGAAGAAAGTTTTTATACTTTTTAAATGACATTTTTATAAAGTTTTATAAAGTTAATACTTTAGATTTTATGGGTCACAGAGGTCTCTGTTACACGTTCTTCTTTGTCTTCACAAACTTTGAAAAAGGTAAAAAATGAAATACCCTCAACTTTCAGGCCACACTCAGGTCTGAATTTGGGCCTCAGGCAACAGTTTGCTGACCCCTGTACTAAATAGGCAAATAATGCCTCAAACGTATGGTGTACATATAGCTGGGCTCCTTATCAACAAAAAAAAAAAAAAAGAAGGAAAGAAGCAGACACTTTACTGAAAGCTATAATATCAGCTATCCAGCCCTAACTCTGCCATTCCCCAAAACAATTATATTTGAAAAAAGCATATTGAAGGATTGTCTGCCTGGAACTTATATTGACTTACTGAATTATATTGACTTTAAAGATAAGAAGGAAAAACACTTTATGCATTGGTCAGAAACTCCAAGTCATGTATAAGGAAAAAGAATCAGAATGCTTTGAGTCTTCTCAACAGCAACACTTATACCATACTCAACCCTGTAAGAGAATCGGGAAAGAAAATGTGAGCCAACTTTAACCCAGCTCTATTGAATTCAAGTTTGAGGCCCCAGGAAACTAATTATGGACATGAAGGGACTCAGGGAATATTTTTCACTTGAGATCACCACCATCATCATCATTATCATAAACCTCATTGTCACTATCTTCACCATCATCAGAGCTGCATTTCCTTGCATAACTATGAGGGGTGTTTTGTGGGTTTTTTTTACAAGATCAAATGAGATAATTCCTGAGACACAAAATTTTTAAAGTTGGAAATGCTTTCAATGTGTAAAATATTGTGTTCATATAACTTAGTTTCCTTTTCCTCAGGCTTTCTTTCACTTATTTTACTCAATGTTATCTCTTGCTCACTTAGTTTAGAGCAGTTTCCAGAGTATGTGAATATGTCCTGTCTAACAGGTCTGCACTGTTATCAGTATTACTTTGATTTTTTTTTTAATTGAAGCATAGTTGATTTACAATATTGTGTTAGTTTCACTGTGTATAGCACAGTGATTCAGTTATAGGTATATATATATTCGTTTTCAGATTCTTTTCCATTATAGTTTATTACAAGACATTGAATATAATTCCCTGTGTTATACAGTAGATCCTCATTGTTTATCTGTTTTATATATAGTAGTGTGTATCTGCTAATCCCAAATTCCTAATCTATCCCTCCCCCCACCTTTCCCCTTTGGTAACCATAAGTTTGTTTTCTATGTCTGTGAGTCTATTTCTATTTTGTAAATAAGTTCATTTGTATCATTTTTTTAGATTCCACGTATAAGTGATATCATATGATATTTGTCTTTCTCTGTCTGACTTACTTCACTTAGTCTGATAATCTCTAGGTCCATCCATGTAGCTGCAAGTGGCATTATTTCCTTTTTTATGGCTGAGTAATACTTTGATGCTGGTTGTGAAGTGCTAATATTTGCATTGTTGAAACCTTTATACTGTCATTTAGGCTTGAATATGGATTAGTGGGAACAATAAAATTGCAAGGTAGGCCAGTCCTCATAATCATATACAAGTTTGTTTGTCATGGTAATTTAGTAGCGCTGGAATGAAATACATTTTCATTATGTCTGTTCCTGCACAATTCTAGCCTTGTCTCTGAGGAGCAGCTCTGCAACGTGAGCATATTCGTTTTAGCTCATTCATTCCTGTTCCCCCTTTCTTGTAACACTAGAGAGGATGAGTAAATGAGGGGTGCTCACGAGAGAGCTGAAATAAATCATACAGTTCAGAATTTGTAGTTGCCTTTGGCCTCATCCAGCTTTCGTTGCTGACCCCTTGGGCCTTTGCTACTTGCTGACATTCCTCCTGGTTTCACCATTCGTACACTCATTAGTGCTGTTCTCCAGTCATGTTCCATGGAAGTATTTGCAGTCATTACACTCCTGGTTAATGTGCTCTGGAGGTACGTGCCAGCTAACCAAACTACTCATAACTGTAGTGATAGAGCAGCATAACGTGAGTGGGTTTTGAGAATCTAGATCTGAGTTGTCCAATAAATTAGCCATTAGCTGCAAGTGGCCATTTAAAATGTGATTAAAACTAAATAACGTTAAAATTCAGTTCCTCCGACCCACTAGTCACATTTCAAGTATTCAAAAGCCACTAGTGATGAGTGGCTGCTCTTTTGGGTTTTGGACAGCACAGCGTGGGAACATTTCCCATCACTGTAGAAATGTCTGCTGGACAATGCTACCCTAGATTCACAATACAAATTCTCTTTAGAAAAAAAATTCTCTTTGGAAATAGGGTCGTACGATCATATATATTCAGAAAATGCTGTGCATTTCACGATCTTATTGGAGACTTGTAAGGTACATTTTAAAATATGTTATAATCATTTTAAACACAGTGTTTCCCAGATTAAATGAATTAGATAATCATTTTTTCTTCCTGTCTGGATTTAGGAAAAAACCTGGTATTCCATGAAGTGTACTTTGAGGAAATATGATAGAGGATTTAAGAAATTATTTATTTCACCAAACACTAGTAAAGGAAACTAACTTGAATCTCATATATGATGCATTTATTGCATTAAAGAGTTTTAGCTTATAAACATAAATTTAATAACTTTTTAAAACCACATTTACCAACAGATGCTCTATAGCACATAAGCAGACTAATGGAAACTCTGTGCTTCGTTAAAAGCTAATTCAAAAATGCAAGGCCTCTTTTTGTTTGTTTTTCATGGGGGAATTATGCAAAACTTCACATATTTTAATTTGTGTGTAACAGCAAAAGCTTGTTGCTTATTAGAGTTACTAAAGTTAGTTGGCATGAATTAATATTAACTCATAGTTAGAAGTTCTGATTTAGTACTCTAAAAAGTGGTCCATAACAAAGGAATTATTTTGAAAGTCACATAACTGCTAATGTGTACATACATAGCAAACAATGTTGAATTACCATAATTTGAGTGAATAGAAATTTGTTCTTAATACAATATCATTATTGCATAGAGTTGTTTTGTTCCCCTTAAATATTAATATTTAATTAACTCATTGGTAGGGTTGCTCTTATTGACTACAGTGGCTGTTTATTTGGTTGTGAAAAATTGCAGATTATTTTGACATTCTGATTAGAATTTGATCTGCCTCAGTTCTTCAATATGATCAAATTCTTGGGTCATCGTAACTTCGCTGCCATTAAAAAAGACTTTTCAAACACCCATCTAAATTTATGTCGCTAGTAAATGATGGAATCAGAATGCAGGCACAGTTATTCTGAAATATAATCTATTCTTTGCTTTACATCTGTCTCAATAATAGATTTAAACATTAAAATAATGTTGTGATATGTGAGTTTTCTATAGAAAAACCAAAAGATACAGTATTTGAAAAACAAGGGCAAATGCAGGACCAAAGGGAGGAAAGAGGAGTTTTTATCCTGATATAGAGATAAAAGCATCCACCCCTCCTTGATGAGGTTAACATTTCAGGAAACACAGTAAGACTGTATATGCATTCTGAATAAGTAAAAGGCAGTCCTTTTGTGGATAAACAAAGCCTTTCAGAAATCAGAAGATAGTAAATCATAGCTAAAGTTTGCCCTTTCTGGCTGATAATGAGTCATTGTGAATAGCTAACAGCCTGAAAATATAAGAAGAAATAAGAAATATACAGATATTTTAAACTTTTTCACAGGATGAAAGTTATCTGTGATAAGAACTTTGCCTTCACCATAGATCTTCATGTATGGAAGTGAAGATGGTGTAAAATTAAGCTAAATTGCATGTATGCAGTGGAATGCGACCAAGTATAAGACTATGTAAAAAAGACACATGACACACACATATGACAGAAAAATCCTGAGTGGTAAAATACATTATACAAGGCATTTCTCAACTTACAGCATGAGAGCAAAATATTATTGCCTGGGAAACTCTCAAGCAGCTCATGAAAGGAGGTATTGTTATCTCCTTTCATTTATCTTATTTATTACTTATTTTTGTTGCATTTAAAAATATTACATTTCTCTAAATCAAAGGGAGGTATATGCATTGCAAAAATTAGGAAAAATAGAAATGAGTAAAGAAAAAAGTAGTATTTGTCCATGAGCTGTTTTTAAACTTGCCAAAATCCAGAGAATTTTTTTTGGAGGGGGGGAATTTTTTTTTTTTAATCTTGGCTTATCAAATTGATAAAGTTGGAGAGAATATTTCAAGTTTTCATTAATTCTCTAATTTCACTAATCACACATTCATTCATTCATTTTTGCATGTGTCTGTGTATGTATCTATGTTTGAAAGTATGCATGTATGTATGTATTTGTATGTTTATTTGCTTGTTATTTCTTATTGAACATTTTTGGCTCTATCTAGGTATTTAAAGCAGTAAGTTACATTATTTTAGTTGAACATTGAAGTAAATCCTGTCAGACAATTGTCTTTATTTACTTGATAAAAGTAAATAATTAAACAGGTAGCGGAGGATAGGAGAGATAAATTAGGAGTTTGGGATTAACATATACACACTACTATATATAAAATAGACAAACAACAAGGACCTACTGTATAGCACAGGGGACTGTATTCAATATCTTGTAATAACCTATAATGGAAAATAATCTGAAAAAGAGTATATATATAACTAAAACACTTTGCTGTGCACCTGAAACTAACACATTGTAAATTAACTGTATTTCAATTCAAAAATAATAAAAATAATTAAACAAGTAATATCAGCCACCCACCTTACTCTATTATTTTTCTTGAATCCTGCTCTACTCTTTCTCAAGATGAAGTCCTACCTCACACTATTAAAGATATTTAATTTATTATATATTGACAACTATTTTCATGTTGTTTTGATACTTTGCATCTTTTTTTCAACCACATACTTTTTGTCTCTTCGATTAATCTGTGAAGTTTCAAATTAGTAGCCACATATTCCACCAACTTTGAATGCCTGAAACACAAGTAAATGCTTGGTAGTATTTTTTTTTACAATAAATGTTTATTAGCATCTCTAAAATATAAGGTACAATAAGGAATGCAAAGAGTGTATAATGCACTCCTGAGTTAAAGAGAATTGATAGATGTGTTTCAAAAAATGACTCAAATTTCTTGGACACAATGTTGCCATATTCAACATTTAAAAGTCTCATTTGGACAACTCAGGCAGTAGGACCACAGGCTGTGTTTATAGTGAATGTTTTAGTGAGACTCCCAGAGCATCATTTTGGAGAAATTTTTGGGGGCTTAAATTATACTTTTTGGCCGTTTTACATGTTGGTTATTTACTGATTTTTTACTTTTACTTGGATACATTTTGGCTTTTTATTCCATGACCAAAGCAGTTCTTTGAGCAATTGTAACAAATTAATGCTTTTTGCTTTCTTTACTCTCAGTTATGTTATAGATCTGAATAAGGTGGTTGCAGGAGGTAGCTTTAGAGATGACTCCCCATGATCCCTTCTTCCTGGTTTATGTCATTGTACTGTCTGTCAAGAGGTCCACCTGGCAAAGAGCAGAGTTCGTCCCGCTTCCATCCAATAGCCAGCAAGGCAAAGGGGTCCTCAAGCCAAGAAACCAGAGGAACTGAATCCTATCAACAACCACATGAGTAAGTTTGGAAGCAGATCCATCCCTAATTGAGCTAAGATGACTCCAGTCCCAGGTGATACCTTGATTGCAACTTTGTCAACACCCTTAGCCAGAAAGCCCAACTAAGCTGCCCTTGGATTCTTAACCCACAAAAACTGTAAGATAATAAATGTTTATTGTTTTAAGTGACTAAATTTTAGGATAATTGTCACACTGCCATAGATAACTATGCAATGGTAGACATGGAGAAGGGAAAGGAATATCCTCATACACAAGAATATAATGAAAATAATGATAATAATAATAATAATATCTACACTAAACAGTAATGGATGTGCTTGCTTATTCCAGTAGGCACAAAGAGAACATATTTAAAATTTTTTTTTACTGCAATGCCATTATTACTACTTCTTGAAAATTTGGGAAAAGCATGTTGAAAACTAAAAGAAATCTTACAGATTATCTAACCCAAGCTTCAAAAGGGAATGGTGCCTTGGTAAAGCCATGGGACACAGATTGTCCCTAATAACATTTGGCCCTCAGTTCCTCTGGCTTCTAACAAGTTTTAACCCTATTTTTAAAACATGTGTATAATCTCTTTTGCCCAAATTAATTTGCTTTTAGCAGTCATTGGTTGGAAAATGTTGTGGTGTGAAAAGATATGGTGGTGACTACCAAAGGTAAAATTCAAATTCCTGTTGATAGCTTTTTTTCTTTTAATCTAGAATTCCTGTACATGTCCCACATGCATCTTTAATGATCATCAAGCATCCTAAGATTATGGACACCACTAAATGTGCAACACACTCCCTGGACTGTGGCCCTAGATCACTGAAAACTAAAATAATTAGACATGTGAAAAATAATGTCCTAGAAGCACAATTGTCTTTCTCACTTATTACCATATCTAACTGCCGTTGGATTCTGAAAGGGTTTGCTTATCAACATTTAACCTTCTTTTCAATGATTAATTGAAGGACAGGTATACTGGGCACCATCGTTTTATTCCCAGCCACAAGTTCTAACACAGCAACTCTTTATAAGTCCCATAAATCTAGCTACGGTCAGGGTTTATCATTTCAAATTGCATGAACATTTCTTAATTCATGTATTTTCTGTAATTTATGACTTAAGTCAAATATAAAAATGTAAGCAATTCAAATATGCAGATCAAGAACTATCATTTATTTAATGAAGTGGTACCAAATTTAGCCTGTTAACAATGTTTGACTTCCAACGTACTATAGTAAACAATAGTGCTGTTGTTTCCAAATTAGGTTTTAAAAAATAATCTCTAAAAGTTAAAACTCAGTGAATTTTATTTCTTTTACTATTCTTGTTTGCTATTTATATAGCAAACTTCAGAGTGTTATGCTCTTCATTATTTCAAGAATAAACCTGTTCAATCTTTATAAATACTTCCTCCTGGAAGTGAAAAACATAAGCTCAAGATAAAAATAATGCCTGGAAAACATTTCATTTAAATGTGACACCTGATGGCAAGGCCAAAAATAGTTTAATGCGATATTTCTTGATATATCCATTGTATTGAATACAATTACTGTACAGTAAATAGACATTAAAAAATTTGGTAAAATAAAACTGTGTAGCTGAAGATATACATTTTATGTTACTCTACCAAACACTATGATCTATCATTAAAATAACTGTATTTTGAACTATGAATCAAGTTATCATGAATACATTGAATTCAAAACTCCACCAGGGTCAAGAGCAAATTTTGTGATTAAAAAAACAACATTTATAAACAACTTTCTACTGTGTGACATTTAGTATCGGTTTCTGGAAGGTGATTGAAATATGGAAGATGTGCCTAATTCAAGTCAAGATTTTTCAAAAGAGGAAATGTAAGGCAATTTAAAGTAAAGAATGTAGAAGCGTTGAATAGGAGGAGTCGTGAGAAAGATTAAAATCTTATTCCATGGCCTCCCTAGGACATAAGGTAGGAGAATTAACACAGAAAATAAGTAACCGAGAATGAATAGGGACATAAGGGGAGGGTAATGGACTCAAGGGGGTAAGCAAATGTGGGAACTAGAGCTAGAATGACTGTTGTCAGAAACACAATGTGTAATTAATTTAGAGGTAGAGCTGTTCTGGATTATGATAAAATGCAGGTTATAGTTATGATATGGGGTTAATGGGGTAGAGGTGAAAATCACTGGGTTAGAGGAATCAGGGGGCCAGGGTGTGATCCCTTGTGGAAATAGCCCACAGATTTACTGAAGTTACTCACGTCACAGATGTGATACAGGGGATGAGCATGAGCTGGTACCAGAAGAACGTGGAGATGTACATACCTAGGAGGTATCAGCTCCAAGGGGGCTGTTTTTCTAAAAATGAAAATGTCATGTGTGGGAAGGAAATAATTCTGAGGAAGAAAAATGGTGATGCAGGACCATCAGCAACTATTCTCATAGAAAATAGCACAATAAGCAATCTTCACTTCAAAAACTGCAAAGAACATGTTTACTTAGCAAGGAGAGGTATGTCCAAGGTAATTTAAGAGGCAAGAAGCAAAAAATATTCTAGAATGAGGTGAAATGTAAAGGACAATGAGTTTGCATAAAACAGAGATGAGGACGAGGGGAAAGGATCAGCAGGAGAATAGAGGCTGGTTTGTTGAGTCAGGAGTAGACCCACAGCCATAATGGGGGGGGGGCACACAAGAAGACTGCCACCCAGTGGGATTTGTGTTTGGATGCACGTAACAGATGAGTGGATAGAACAGTGTGGTGGAAATAACTGGATGCAGTCTCTAAGTGGAACCCAGGTGCGAAAATACTTCCAAGCTGAAACAATTAAAGACAGTGACTGGTTTCAGAATTTAGATAATATTCTCCATTTGCAATACAGTTATTATTGTGTAGTCGTGTAGTCATGCATTTTGTAGTTATTAGATTAAAATCAAAATAGAACGCTGGTGTTCAGGGTGTTAGAAAGTATCAGTAGGCCATTGTTCCTCCTTAAAATATGAGAAGAAGCCAAATGAGTCATACAATCGTAGTATTTTTAAAAATCCGTCAGAGAGCCGAGGATGCAAAGAAATGTAAATAAACTTCCAGAAAGTAAATAGCCATTTTTAAGGGGAAAAAGACCGTCAGTTTCTTTTAATACTGGCAAAGTGGCAGGTTCAAAAGAAATCTGCTCTTCTGAGAGGTGTGGGCAAACGAGACACATTGTTAACAAGGCTTTCACTGTCCCTGGCCTGGCTTGATGGCTGCAACTGTGAGAAGGCCAAGTGACAGCTCCAAACAGCGCTCACACACTGTTTCCCACAGACTTTCATCACCTGCAGGAGGTGGAGGAAGGGAAGACCTGCGAGAGATGCCCCAGGTGCAAGGGATCTTTCTGAATGCAGGACATCAGCATGGCTCGTTGAAGGCAAGGGCGGGGAAACCAATGAGAGACATGCCCAGAGGCTTCTGGGGTCTTCCTAGCGTGCAGGATAGCAGTCTCGGAAGGGCAGAGGGAAGAGTAGGGGAGCTGAAACATCCCTCCCGGCGATAAAGGTAAGACCTTCACTGCATATACCACAGCCACCCTCTGTAGCTTACCTTCCAGAGAGTGGAGTGGGAAACCAAGCTTTTATCTTTAGTCTAAAAGTTATTTTATTTTCAGACGTACTGATTTTTTTCCCTACACTTAAATCCTTGATTTCTACATGTACTGAATTTATTGCAGTGAAGTAAAAGAATATTGGTTGTGTGAACATGATTTTTTTTTTGGTAGCAGGTTGGTAATTGTGGCTTCCATGGTATAATAATGACTTTGTTGTAAACATTTCATGCATACTACTTACTATGAAAGAATTCATCTCTGGTTTTATTGTATGCAATTTAACACGCAGTCTAAGGTTGTTAATGGCGTAATTCAGGTCTTCTTTATTTTTGTTTTGGTCTGGCTCATTGATCTATCAGCTTTTGAAAATGACTTGTGAAAATTTCTAAGGGCAATTGTTGCTGAATTGGTTTGCTTTTTGGTTCTGTCCACTGAAATAAAAGCCGCACAAGCACAGAGAATTTTACCTTTTATTGACCCGTGTCTTTGAAGCACCTAGAAGAGAGACTGAAACAAAGTAAGCCTTCAGGAAATGTTGGTGGATTTAATTAATGTGGTTTTCCATTATGTATTTTGATTTATGCATTTCAAAGCATGTATATTTTCATGATCATTACAGACTTTGAGTTGTTCTTTTAAGCAACACAAGAACTTCTCAATATATATTATTAATTCATTGCTTAGAATAATATTTTGTCTGATTTTGAAATTGTGATTTCTTCTGGCTATTTGTTCAAAGTGATGGTATATCGGCGGGTGGGACATGAGAATAGTCTGTCTTGAGTACAGGCAGTAGTGAAGTGCATTGTCTGTAGAGATTTGACGATAATACACTGGTTAAAATTCAGTCTTCTTTCAAATATCATGAGAAGCAGACACTTATAAACGATGTCAATGATGAAATACTCCTGCTCGCCAGAGCACGTGGCTCCCATTGCCCGGGCTCTTGAAGGCTGATCTTCCTATACCTGCTTATTTTCAAAGTTTCTTTATTTATTCTGTTTTCTTTCAAGGGCAAAGGATGGGTTTTTTATGAATTAAGTACGTTGTTCATTTATGAAAATCTTCATAATTCATAATAATACAGCTGGATGAATTGTCAAAAGTTTAATAAACCTATGTAGCTAAAACAGAAAACAAGATACAGACTATTAACAGCAACCCAGAAACTGTAACGTCCCATCACAGCCAATAATCTCCACCCGGGAGAAAGCACTGACTTGATTTCCATCACCGTGAACTAATTTTATCATGATTGATATTGATATGAGTGGAATTTTACTGCGTATACTTTTGTGTTGGCTTCTTTGAGATAATATTATGTTTGTGAAACTCATCCTTGATGCAGATAGCTGTAATTCATTAATTTTTATTGGTGTGTATGATGATAATACATTTATCTATCATTCTGTAGAAAGATGTATTTGTTGTTTCCAGTTTGCATTTTTATTAATAGTACTGCTATAAACATTCTCATACTTGTCTTTCGGTATCAATATGTGTACAATTCTTTTGGGCATATAATTGCTAAGTTCTAGTTCATTTTTAGTAGATACTTCCAAATACCTTTCCAAACTGATGATCTCAATTTACACTCCTACCAGCTATCTCTGACAAAGTTGTCTTTCTTACATCATTGTTGTTATCATTCTCAATCTTTTAATATTTGCTGTATCAGTGGCCATTTATTAGAATTGTATTGTAGTTTTAATTCATATTTCCCTGGTGGTTAATGATGAGTAAGACCCTTGGGTCTGAGATAAATATTAGTCACACCTGGAGATGGTCACGTCCCCTCAGCTATTCTTGAGTGTGAGTACTGGGTGAATTTTGTTAGGGCTTAAGTTGGGTTGGGGTTTATTTTTACAGTTACCTTCAAGACCAATAGCTTCAAATTCCTCTGAACTTACCTAATGCTAAGGGTAAGGGCTGGTGTACTGGAGAGTTTTACTCAAGTTTCCTCAACCACAGTAACCCACGGGTTTTCTTGTGCTCTTGAGCCTTGGTAGGGTCTCTCTTTAGGATTTGATTGGTCCTCTTCCCAGGGTTAGATGACAATTCATGTTACTCTGTGCTTACTAGCCTGCTGATGGGGCCGGGGGATGCCTAAGGCCATCTTCAGTCTTAGACCTGTGATGCTGGGGTCATAGGAAGAGGGCTTTCTCAGACACTCTGCTCTCCTCAGTGTTAGGAAACCTGTCTGCAATAGGTCTTTGGGTGTTCCTTGGGAGCAAAATGATTTGTTGCCATTTCATCAGTGTTCTAAAAATTTTGTTCATTCACCATGGCCATAGAAAGTGTGGTCATGAGTTAAAAATCATATCTACTTCTGTCTGTTCAGCAGAAGCTTTGTGTGACTTCATTCTCCTGAAACTGGGCTGAGGAAAGACTTTATATTAGCGTTTGTAATAACACCACAAAACATTATTCATTTAGTAGTTTGCTTAGCTTAGAAATATCTATGAGTGTAAGCCTCTTCAGTTTTGAGAGAAAAAATAAATTATGAACATGAAATGGTGAAAACATTTGCTTTCAATCATTGCCTCCTTAGCAAAAACAGTAAAAGTAAGCATCCTCTCACTGTGACATGATAGCCTAGCTTCATTTTCTCCTACTTTTCCTTATAAGCTCAATAAAAATTTCTTATATACTTGGCTTGACAAAACATTTTGTACCATCATTGCTGTAACTGTTAAATATAGCAGAAATAAACCACCTTATTAGATTTCACTATGGATAACAGTCTCTTTAAAACCTGTCTTCCTCAGATTATAATGATATAGTCCTTTATGTTCAATATCCTGAAAAAAGTGATGAAGGAAAAAATTCCTTAGGATTTCATAAGATGTATGTTTACCTGTCAACATCTATTAGCCTTTTATTCTGCCTTGTATACATTTTTGCTGTTTGTTTGCTTTATGGTTTTGTTTTTTTTTTTTTGCCTTTCTTTATGTGTCTGTGATTCTTTCCAAAGGCCTATAGCTGTGGTTCATCAATTTTTATTGCTCTGTATATTCTGTTGTGATTATACCACAATTTATTCATTTATTCTAATGTTGATGAACATTTGGGTTGTTTTCAATTTCTGGCAGTTGTAAATGATGCTGCTATGAATATTCCTATGCATGTTTTCTGGATTAGAAGTGCACTCCTTTTTCTAGGGTCTCCAGCTAGAAGTAGAATTGCTAAGTTGTAGAATATGCATGTGGTAAACTTTAGAGAAGTTGTCAATGTGTCCTTCAGAATTTTTGTCTGATTTGCGGCCAGCAGTGTATGAAAGTTCTCATAGATCCCCATCCTCACCAGCCCTGATATTGTCAGACTCTCATATTAGCCAACCAATCCATGATGCAGCAGCGTCACACTGTGGCTTTGGTTTGCTTTTGCCTTGTTATTAAAGAGCTCAATGCATATTCATGCATTTATTAGCCATTTGGAGTTCATCTTTTGAAAAGTTTCTGTTTATTCACTTGCCTTTTTTATCTTATATGTAAGGTTCTTTATATGTTTTGTATAGCCATCATTCTTCAGCTTATTTTTTTCATAGCTTATAAGAGTTTCTAACTTTAATGTATAGACAATATGCCAGTGTCTACCTTGGGTTATTTCTTTCATGTTTTGTCTTAGAAATCACCCTCTTCCTCAAGGTCATGAAGATAATCTCTTATATTATCTTTTAAAGGTTTTACATGGTTGACTTTCACATTTAGGACTTCAGTCTACCTGGCATTGATTCCCTTATAATCGTGTGATGTAGAGGTCCAATTTCATTTCTTTTTCTTAAATGGATTGCCGGATTTCCTAGCACCAATTATTAAAAATTCTGTCCTTCCCCCACTGTCTGCTAGGCTGCAATGTCCATATCAAGCTTCAGTGTATGTGGGGGTCTAATTCTCAGGTTTGCCCCTCTGTTTCATTTGCCACGTTGTCAATACCTGCAATAACTCTATACTTTTTTTGTTGTTCTTCAGTAGAGTTTTGACTATGGTTGGACCATTGCATTTCCAGATAAATTTTGGAATCAGGAAACAAAAACTATTCATCACTTCTATTTTAAAATAAAATGTATATCCAGCCGTTCTATTAATATCTTGCCTGTTCTAATAATGATTAATTAATTATTATTAATTTAGTTGTTTTGGATGCCTTTGTGGATGCCAGACAAACATATAACCTGTGATTTATTAACATTTTCTGTTTATTTTCTAATTCTGGCTTTTTTTTCTCAATGAGATTTTGGGTTTATCTACTACAACACCTGGTTTCCTTAGCTAAAGGAAGACAAGCTAATAGATGCTTACTGGATCTATTTAGATTCTGGAGCTCATAAAGAATATTTGGCTGAACATTTGGCTCTAACCCATGAACTAAGTAATACAGAATAAGGGATAGTTTAGCTGCTGTCCTGGCATTGTTCATGCTGTTGTGTAGATGCCGCTGATCCAGCAGACCCAGAGGATGACTGATGCTTCTTTGTTGGATCAGGATTCTAGGAGGCGTCTGCAGAAATCTCCAGTCAGAGAAGCACATCACGGAACTCTAGTTTATGGAACACAGCTAATCCTCATGCTTGTCTCTCTGTTGCCTTTGCCATGTTGTGAACACCTGCAATAACACCATACTTTTGCTGTTCTTCTTCAGTACATCCTTCTTGCGAGAAATACTCTCAGACTCCTCTACTTGTGTATAAGGACCCCTTTCACATGTAGAAACGCATGAATGAGGAAAGCCTGACTCTTATGTCCGAAAGCCACTAATATTTTGTACACACCTGTGGATGCTTAGAGATCATAATGGGCAGTCGACTCAGGAAATCACATGTAAGCCTGAGTTAGTTTGTTTTGGCTCATTGACTGGATGCTGCTAGAAATGAAATGCTATTCCATTTCACCTACACACTTAGCATGGACCTGAAGCCTGGTGGAGAAGATCAGTCCCTCAAGTGGACAAACATTGTACAGTATATCTTGAAGTATACTTTTTCTAAAGAAGGAAGTGCCAGAGGTACAGATCTGCAGTGATTTATGGGCAATGACTAACCACATGGAAAGAAGGTAAGGACAATTAAAAATAACGGTTGGTGGGTTCCTCATAAAAGGGTCTGGGGATTATATGTAAAGAAATTTTAGAATCAGGATCAAGTGAAATGAGAATATATTTGTTTCTTGTGTAAATGCTCCCAAAAGAGTATTTACTGCAGAAGAAACACTCAATAATCCGAGGGACAAGTTTACTTATCTTGGTCAGCTTCTTTAACTGACTACCATAAAATCAGATCAATAACATCCCAAGGCAGCTGGGATGAAGATCATTCCTGGATCAAACAGCATGGACTTTACCCCACTGAGTCTAAAGTGATCGCTGCCATTGACCGGACACAGTCTCACATGTTACTACACCATTTCTCTGGAGCATTGGGAAATCACCCAGTGGAAGTTTCATTGTTCGATGCCCTGCTTTTATAAATAAAAAATAAATAAATATAAATATAAATATTTTTTTCACTTGAATAAAAATTATACTGGATATGGATGTCTTCTCTGAACCCAGTCCTCCTATAAGCACTATCATTTTTGGGTTTACTGAATGCCTAATTCACTATTATGATATCATGCATAACATTGTTTTTGAAAAAACAATTCATTTTGTAATAACAACAAAGCAAAATGAATATCCATGATGAAGTGGCTCACGTCTAGGGAGTTTGTCTTATTGCAGTTTTCTCAGAAAAACTTTTCATATAAAGTTGAAGTGACCTTTTGAAGATTTAGTAAGGGCATCACTACAAGCTGTAAGTATACAAGTATACAAGTCCCCCAAAATGTGGTCTAGCCAACATCTACTTGTAGGTACTGGAATAAGCAATTATGCTGGGTACGAATGTCTCTTCCCTTGGCAATATTTGGTACTATTTCTGCCATGGCCACAACATATTGTTCTCGTGTTCAAGATTTGTAAGTGGTCTTTTCTTATGATCCACTAAAAAATTTTTGTTTTCCGTCACCAGAAGTTTGTGCTCTTCTGGTTTAAAGGTATAATTCACCCAGAAAACAAAAACACTGTTTTCATACAGTGACTGTGCCACTTTGGATTCCAGTGCCATTGAATCAACAAGAAAAGAAGATGTTTATCATACTGTGTGATATGCTTATCCTGATTATCAAAAAGAAGGAGGTAGAGAGGGGTGTGTTTTGAAAACATGGGCTCCTCAGGTTCATTGGTCAGCTCCTTCATAACCTGTGATAATAGTAAAAGCACAAACACTAATGGCTTAAAGTACTGAGTAGAAAATTTGTCAAATACAGAGATGCTGACTAAAGGAAAAGGCAACATGAAATATCTGGTGAGATTATAAATATCAACTATAGCCTTGTGAACTGAAATGCAGGCTTTAGTAACTAAGTATATTCTCTCTTTCCTTCAAATACATCTATATTTAGATCTGTAGTTACATTTCCCTATGACTTTTCCCTATGTAGATCTCTAGTTACATTTCCCTAATGACTATGAATATTTTCTTCTTTCCCTTATTGTGGATGTAAGCTTTGCTCTTCTTTTTCCTTAATACTTTATATATAGTACATTTTTGATAACTGGCTTCTGAATTGGTTTTCTATTTACAGAAAGGCAAAGCAGAATCTTGACTAAATAAGCAGAGAGTGGATGTCACTTTGAAATGGGTACCCTGACTGATGCTGTGCTGTTTATCCTCTTTGGCTTTGTCTTCTGGTACAGACGGACATTTATTATGCATAGAAAGCTATGAATGGAATTTGAATAGCCAGAGTGATGGAGTTTGATGGATATGTTGATCGACACTCATAACCTTTCTTTTGCCTTGTATCTCTGAAGTTGGAAAGCTAAATATTGCATTTTTCAGACACCCTTAAAGCTAGAGTTCTGAATGTAAATTAGGTATCACATTTATAAGTTGGAAGTGAGGCAGATCCATACTTGTGGAGTATTATCGACAGAAATGAATGTTATGAGAAGCTGGGTGCTATGTCTTAAAGTCTAATTACCAGTCTTATGTTCCAAGAGAACAGTGACTGTGGCAGCACTCTTAAAAGAGGTAGAAACTGTTTCCTAAACTCTGGGAGACACTGTCCTGGCTTCTTGATCCTGGCTGTAGTGCTGTGAAATTAAAGCCAAAGCTTAGTGATAGCCACATGTGTTTAACTTCTCCATCTCATCTAGAATTGTGTGAGCATCTAATTGGTCTTTCTGTCCCGCATAGAACCTTAACTATGTTGATTTTATTACTCTTGTTCTCTTGTCATATAAAACATACACACACACACACATTAAGAACTTATTTATAAATTATATGTGGAATTTTTTATTTGTCCTACATCTAATTTTTGAGCACACTGATATTACTATAACCTTTTCTACAGTAGTCAGGTAAGACTAATTTATGCTGTAATTAAAAAACAACCATGACATCTACCTCTGGCCAAAATGCAGTAACAGGGTAAGATTTACTGTCCTGTCTCAACAACTAAAACAGTGGGCAACATATATGAAACAATGGCTCTCAAGACATTGGACATCAAACAGTGCAGGATGGTAAATGGGAGAAATGCAAAACTAACAAAGTAAATCCTATCATTTCCCCAGTTTACTGCCTGGAGACATTTCCAGGCTGTGGCTCAAGTCTCAGGCAACAGGAACCCAAGCAGAGCCAGAAAGCCTCCCTTACTTGAGGAGATACAGATTGGAATCCAGACAGGCTATGGTGACCAGAATTTGCAGGAGAGAATATCAGATAGAAGTTTGCTTCACAGAAGGAGAGCCCCAGACATCTTCAGGGAGTCCTCTGAGGAATTCACCTGGGTACTGATCAGTGCACGCGTGGGAGGAAACTACCCAAGGATGTGGAAAGAACTACCGAGCCAATAGTAGAAATCAACACCTAGGGCTCACAAAGTGCCAGAAATACTGCCTGCTGTCACTAGCCGTATTGGAAAATCTCATAATTCATGGGGCATCAGGTAGAGTATTTGGAAGGTCTTACCTCAGTAGTGGAGAGGAATTAACACTAGACTAAATGCTCTTCTGTTCCTACCTAACACACTATTAAAGCAAGATTGGAAAGGAGCAAACCATTTTCAAGATTTAATGGCATCCCAGACAAAGCTCAAGAATATTTGTAGGTATAAAAAATTATCCATCACCCAAGAAGGTAAAATTCACAGTGCCTGGTGTCTAATCATATTCATTAGGCATGCAAAGATGCAGGAAAACACGATTTACAATGAAGAGAAAAAACAATCCTCAATCATTAGGGAATAGCAAATTAAAACCACAATTAGCTATCATTAGACTATTAAAATGTCACATAGTAAAATGACTCACCATACCAAAAGTTGGCAAGGATGTGGTGTAATAGAAATCTTAATGCACTATGGGTCAGAGTGTAAAATGTAGCAAACGTTGAAAATCACTTTGTCAGTTTCTTAGATTTAAACAAACACTATATAAATCACCCATGAATTTCAAAATAATTAGGTTGAATTCATAATTTTCCTGAGTGAAAAAGCCAGATAAAAGGAGGAATGTATTATTTATTTAAACATTCTAGAAAATGCAAACTTTCTACAGTAGATCAGTTCTTTCTCGGGATGGAAGGGCATCATGGAGGAGTTGTGTATAGAATGCCCCTTGATTAGCGTGGTGCAAAGTCTGAAATTAATTCAATATTATGTGCTTCCATGACATCAAGAGCTTGGAGGGCCTCACATGGCCTAAATACAAGTTCCCTCCCCAAGTCTACTCCCGTGAATGAGATCCTCTAGCCAAATAACCCTCCAGGTACAGTGGCTGACTATTTCCGCATAGCAAGCTTCAGTTCCCTAACAGCCCACAAAGTCATTCAAACCAGGCATGCACATCCTCCTGTGGGAACCAGGAATCCTTTCACCCTCTTGTTACTGCAAAAACCTACCCCCACAGCCCCTGCTCACTCACTCTGTTTCAAGGGGCAAACTCCATGTGACCCTGCATGCATGGTGTCCTCCTGTCCTGGCTGTGATTGTGTGTGACTAATAAACTGCTGATGATCTAAACTGCCCAGTGTCCTGTGTCTTATTAGGTCATTCGATGACCCTAGATTGGAAATGCCTTCTTCATCAAAAGGTTGAAGAAAAGATGATCAAAGCACGAGTCCCTGATCGTATTCCCTTGTCCATTTTTATCTGTGATCTCCAGCTGCCTGATCTCCACACAGCTGGTGGGAGGTGTGATAGCTTTTCATGACCTTGTGGCCACTTCTGAAGTAGACATCAGTGAATATGTCCTTGTTGGTGCCATGAGCATCATTCTCAGTGAATGTCCTACCATAAGCAGTACAAGCTCCCAAAGTAGATTTACTGCTCAGATAGTCACAATATCTTTTGGTCTAGAATTGTGGGTATTTTGGTAATATAACTCATTATATAATTTTACAGTACTACTTCTGAAATATTATTTCTTAATTGTTTGCTTTCTGTCATCACCATAGACTAATAGCCATATGGCTATAGGAATAAGAGCCATATATTCCTTTTAGCACATAAATCCTCATGCTTGCTATATCTATATTCTTATTCCTCATGCCTCTATCTGTCAATTTGCATATATGTATATGTCAGGCTTCAGTAAGAGGGCTACATCTATTCTCTTCCTTGAGGTATCTGGCCTAATTGAAATATATATTGTTTATCCACTTTAAAGTGTTCTGATAGTCTGAGAAATCTTAATCAGAGGTTTTATCAATGAGGATAATAGATAGAACCTTAATATATTTACCACAAGCCTGATTTTTATTTTTTAATTTATTTTTTTAACATCTTTATTGGAGTATAATTGCTTTACAATGATGTGTTAGTTTCTGCTTTATAACAAAGTGAATCAGTTATACATATACATGTGTTCCCATATCTCTTCCCTCTTGCGTCTCCCTCCCTCCCACCCTCCCCATCCCACCCCTCTAGGTGGTCAGAAAGCACCGAGCTGATCTCCCTGTGCTATGCGGCTGCTTCCCACTAGCTATCGATTTTACGTTTGGTAGTGTATATATGTCCATGCCACTCTCTCACTTTGTCACAGCTTACCCTTCCCCATCCCCATATCCTCAAGTCCATTCTCTAGTAGGTCTGTGTCTTTATTCCTGTCTTGCCCCTAGGTTCTTCATGACCATTTTTTTTCCCCCTTAGATTCCATATATATGTGTTAGCATACGGTATTTGGTTTTCTCTTTCTGACTTACTTCACTCTGTATCACAGACTCTAGGTCCATCCACCTCACTACAAACAACTCAACTCCGTTTCTTTTTATGGCTGAGTAATAGTGCACTGTATATATGTGCCACATCTACTTTATCCATTCATCTCTTGATGGACACTTAGGTTGCTTCCATGCCCTGGCTATTGTAAATAGAGCTGCAATGAACATTTTGGTACATGACTCTTTTTGAATTACGGTTTTCTCAGGGTATATGCCCAGTAGTGGGATTGCTGGGTCGTATGGTAGTTCTATTTTTAGTTTTTTCAGGAACCTCCATACTGTTCTCCATAGTGGCTGTATCAATTTATATTCCCACCAACAGTGCAAGAAGGTCCCCTTTTCTCCACACCTTCTCCAGCATTTATTGTTTCTAGATTTTTTGATGATGGCCATTCTGACCGGTGTGAGATGATATCTCATTGTAGTTTTGATTTGCATTTCTCTAATGATTAATGATGTTGAGTATTCTTTCGTATGTCTGTTGGCAATCTGTATATCTTCTTTGGAGAAATGTCTGTTTAGGTCTTCTGCCCATTTTTGGATTGGGTTGTTTGTTTTTTTGATATTGAGCTGCATGAGCTGCTTGTAAATTTTGGAGATTAATCCTTTGTCAGTTGCTTCATTTGCAAATATTTTCTCCCATTCTGAGGGTTGTCTTTTCGTCTTATTTAAGGTTTCCTTTGCTGTGCCAAAGCTTTTAAGTTGTATTAGGTCCCATTTGTTTATTTTTGTTTTTATTTCCATTTCTCTAGGAGGTGGGTCAAAAAGGATCTTGCTGTGATTTATGTCATAGAGTGTTCTGCCTATGTTTTCCTCTAAGAGTTTGATAGTGTCTGCCCTTACATTTAGGGCTTTAATACATTTTGAGTATATTTTTGTGTATGGTGTTAGGGAGTGTTCTAATTTCATACTTTTACATGTAGCTGCCCAGTTTTCCCAGCACCACTTATTGAAGAGGCTGTCTTTTCTCCACTGTATATTCTTGCCTTCTTTATCAAAGATAAGGTGACCATATGTGCGTGGGTTTATCTCTGGGCTTTCTATCCTGTTCCATTGATCTATATTTCTGTTTTTGTGCCAGTACCATACGGTCTTGATTGCTGTAGCTTTGTAGTATAGTGTGAAGTCAGGGAGCCTGATTCCTCCAGCTCCGTTTTAATTTCTCAAGATTGCTTTGGCTATTCGGGGTCTTTTGTGTTTCCATACAAATTGTGAAATTTTTTGTTCTAGTTCTGTGAAAAATGCGAGTGGTAGTTTGATAGGGATTGCATTGAATCTGTAGATTGCTTTGGGTAGTAGAGTCATTTTCACAATGTTGATTCTTCCAATCCAGGAACATGGTATATCTCTCCATCTATTTGTATCATCTTTCATTTCTTTATCAGTGTCTTATAATTTTCTGCATACAGGTCTTTTCTCTCCTTAGGTAGGTTTATTCCTAGATATTTAATCCTTTTTGTTGCAGTGGTAAATGGGAGTGTTTTCTTAATTTCAGTTTCTGATTTTTCATCATTAGTGTATAGGAATGCTAGAGATTTCTGTGCATTAATTTTGTATCCTGCAACTTTACCAAATTCATTGATTTGCTCTAGTAGTTTTCTGGTAGCATCTTTAGGATTCTCTATGTATAGTATCATGTCATCTGCAAACAGTGACAGCTTTAATTCTTCTTTTCCAATTTGGATTCCCTTTATTTCTTTTTCTTCTCTGATTGCTGTGGCTAACACTTCCAAAACTATGTTGAATAATAGTGGTGAGAGTGAGCAACCTTTTCTTGTTCCTGATCTTAGTGGAAATGTTTTCAGTTTTTCACCATTGAGGACGATGTTGGCTGTGGTTTTGTCATATATGGCCTTTATTATGTTGAGGAAAGTTGCCTCTATGCCTACTTTCTGCAGGGTTTTTATCATAAATGGGTGTTGAATTTTGTCAAAAGCTTTCTCTGCATCAATTGAGATGATCATATGGTTTTTCTCCTTCAATTTGTTAATATGGTGTATCACATTGATTAATTTGCATATATTGAAGGATCCTTGCATTCTTGGGATAAACCCCACTTGATCATGGTGTATGATCCTTTTAATGCTGTTGCATTATGTTTGCTAGTATTTTGTTGAGGATTTTGCATCTATGTTCATCAGTGATATTGGCCTGTAGTTTTCTTTCTCTGTGACATCTTTATCTGGTTTTGGTATCAGGGTGATGGTGGCCTTGTAGAATGAGTGTGGGAGTGTTCCTCCCTCTGCTATATTTTGGAAGAGTTTGAGAAGGATAGGTGTTAGCTCTTCTCTAAATATTTGATAGAATTCGCCTGTGAAGCTCTCTGGTCCTGGGCGTTTGTTTGTTGGAAGATTTTTAATCACAGTCTCAATTTCAGTGCTTGTGATTGGTCTGTTCATATTTTCTATTTCTTCCTGGTTCAGTCTTGGAAGGTTGTGCATTTCTAAGAATTTGTCCATTTCTTCCAGGTTGTCCATTTTATTGGCATAGAGTTGCTTGTAGTAATCTTTCATGATCCTTTGTATTTCTGCAGTGTCAGTTGTTACTTCTCCTTTTTCATTTCTAATTCTATTGATTTGAGTTTTCTCCCTTTTTTTCTTGAGTCTGGCTAATGGTTTATCAATGTTGTTTATCTTCTCCAAGAACCAGCTTTTAGTTTTATTGATCTTTGCTATCATTTCCTTCATTTCTTTTTCATTTATTTCTGATCTGGTCTTTATGATTTCTTTCCTTCTGCTAACTTTGGGTATTTTTTGTTCTTCTTTCGCTAATTGCTTTAGGTGTAAGGTTAGGTTGTTTATTTGCGATGTTTCTTGTTTCTTAAGGTAGGATTGTATTGCTATAAACTTCCCTCTTAGAGCTGCTTTTGCTGCCTCCCATAGGTTTTAGGTCATTGTGTTTTCATTTTCATTTGTTTCTAGGTATTTTTTGATTTCCTCTTTGATTTCTTCAGTGATATCTTGGTTATTAAGCAGTGTATTGTTTAGCCTCCATGTGCTTGTATTTTTTACAGATTTTTTCCTGTAATTTATATCCAGTCTCATAGCGTTGTGGTCGGAAAAGATACTTGATACAATTTAAATTTTCTTAAATTTACCAAGGCTTGATTTGTGACCCAAGATATGATCTATCCTGGAGAATGTTCCATGAGCACTTGAGAAGATTGTGTATTCTGTTGTTTTTGGATGGAATGTCCTATAAATATCAATTAAGTCCATCTTGCTTATGTATCATTTAAAGCTTGTGTTTCCTTATTTATATTCATTTTGGATGATCTGTCCATTGGTGAAAGTGGGGTGTTAAAGTCCCCTACAATGATTGTGTTACTGTCGATTTCCCCTTTTATGGCTGTTAGTGTTTGCCTTATGTATTGAGGTGCTCCTATGTTGGGTGCATAAATATTTACAGTTGTTATATCTTCTTCTTGGATCGATCTCTTGATCATTATGTAGTGTCCTTCTTTGTCTCTTGTAATAGTCTTTATTTTAAAGTCGATTTTGTCTGATATGAGAATTGTTACTCCAGCTTTCTTTTGATTTCCATTTGCATGGAATATCTTTTTCCATCCCCTCACTTTCAGTCTGTATGTGTCCCTAGGTCTGAAGTGAGTCTCTTGTAGACAGCATATATACGGGTCTTGTTTTTGTATCCATTCAGCCAGTCTGTGTCTTTTAGTTGGAGCAGTTAATCCATTTACATTGATAATTATCGATATGTGTGTTCCTATTACCATTTTTAAATTGTTTTGTGTTTGTTATTGTAGGTCTTTTTCTTCTCTTGTGTTTCGTGCCTAAAAAAGTTCCTTTAGCATTTGTTTTAAAACTGGTTTGGTGGTGCTGAATTCTCTTAGCTTTAGCTTGTCTGTAAAGTTTTTAATTTCTCCATCAAATCTGAATGAGATCCTTGCTGGGTAGAGTAATCTTGGTTGTAGGTTTTTCTCCTTCATCACTTTAAATATGTCCTGCCACTCCCTTCTGGCTTGGAGAGTTTCTGCTGAAACAGCAGCTGTTAACCTTATGGGGATTCCCTTATGTGTTACTTGTTGTTTTTCCCTTGCTGATTTTAATATTTTTTCTTTGTATTAAATTTTTGACAGTTTGATTAATATGTGCCTTGGCGTGTTTCTCCTTGGATTTATCCTGTATGGGACTCTCTGTGCTTCCTGGACTTGATTAACTATTTCCTTTCCCATCTTAGGGAAGTTTTCAACTATAATCTCTTCAAATATTTTCTCAATCCCTTTCTTTTTCTCTTCTTCTTCTACTGGGACCCCTATAATTCGAATGTTGGTGCATTTAATGTTGTCCCAGAGGTCTCTGAGACTGTCCTCAGTTCTTTTCATTCTTTTTTCTTTATTCTGCTCTGCCATAGTTATTTCCACTATTTTATCTTCCAGGTCACTTATCCGTTCTTCTGCCTCAGTTATTCTGCTATTGATCCCTTCTAGAGAATTTTTAATTTCATTTATTGTATTGTTCATCACTGTTTGTTTGCTCTTTAGTTCTTCTAGGTCCTTGTTAAACATTTCTTGTATTTTCTCTATTCTATTTCCAAGGTTTTGGATCATCTTTACTGTCATTATTCTGAATTCTTTGTCAGGTAGACTGCCTATTTCCTCTTCATTTGTTAGGTCTGGTGGGTTTTTACCTTGCTCCTTCATCTGCTGTGTGTTTTTCTGTCTTCTCATTTTGCTTAACTTACTGTGTTTGGGGTCTCCTTTTCGCAGGCTGCAGGTTCATTGTTCCCATTGTTTTTGGTGTCTGTCCCCAGTGGCTAAGGTTGGTTCAGTGGGTTGTGTAGGCTTCCTGGTGTAGGGGACTAGTGCCTGTGTTCTGGTGGATGAGGCTGGATCTTGTCTTTCTGGTGGGCAGGTCCATGTCTGGTGGTGTGTTTTGGGGTGTCTGTGGCCTTATTATCATTGTTAGGTAACCTCTGTGCTAATGGGTGGGGTTGTGTTCCTGTCTTGCTAGTTGTTTGGCATAGGGTGTCCAGCACTGTAGCTCACTGGTCCTTGAATGAAGCTGGGTCTTGGCTTTGAGATGGAGATCTCTCGGAGATTTTTGCTGTTTGATATTTCGTGGAGCTGGGAGGTCCCTTGTGGACCAGTGTCCTGAAGTTGGCTCTCCCACCTCAGAGGCACAGCTGTGACACCTGGCTGGAGCACCAAGAGCCTTTCATCCACATGGCTCAGAATAAAAGGGAGAAAAAATAGAAAGAAAGAAAGAATGATGATAAAATAAAATAAAATAAAGTAAAATAAAGTTATTAAAATAAAAACTAAAATAGAATTATTAAGAAAAAAATTTTTTTAAGTAAAAAAAAAAAAAAATGGACGGAAAGAACCCTAGGACAAATGGTAAAAGCAAAGCTATACAGACAAAATCACACACAGAAGCATACACATACACACTCACAGAAAGAGAAAAAGGGAAAAATATATATATATCTTTGCTCCCAAAGTCCACCTCCTCAATTTGGGATGATTCATGGTCTATTCAGGTATTCCACATATGCAGGGTACATCAAGTTGATTGTGGAGATTTAATCCACTGCTCCTGAGGCTGCTGGGAGAGATTTCCCTTTCTCTTCTTTGTTCGCACAGATCCCGGGGTTCAGCTTTGGGTTTGGCCCCGCCTCTGCATGTAGGTCGCCTGAGGGCATCTGTTCTTCACTCAGACAGTACGGGGTTAAAGGAGTAGCTGATTCGGGGGCTCTGGCTCACTCAGGCCAG
This sequence comes from Balaenoptera physalus, assembly GCF_965194825.1. NCBI lineage: Eukaryota > Metazoa > Chordata > Mammalia > Artiodactyla > Balaenopteridae > Balaenoptera > Balaenoptera physalus. The sequence goes on from NC_138882.1 coordinate 8,264,045, forward strand.
GGGGATGGAGGGGTACGGATGCCGGCGAGCCTGCAGCAGCAGAGGCCAGCATGATGTTGCACCAGCCGGAGGCATGCCGTGCGTTCTCCCGGGGAAGTTGTCCCTGGATCACGGGACCCTGGCAGTGGCGAGCTGCACAGGCTCCCCAGAGGGGCAGGTGTGGATAGTGACCTGTGCTCGCACACAGGCTTCTTGGTGGCAGCAGCAGCAGCCTTAGCGTCTCATGCCCGTCTCTGGGGTCCGCGCTGATAGCCACAGCTCGCGCCTGTCTCTGGAGCTCCTTTTTGCAGCGCTCTTAATCCCCTCTCCTCGCGCACCAGGAAACAAGGAGGCAAGAAAAAGTCTCTTGCCTCTTTGGCAGCTCCAGACCTTTTCCCGGACTCCCTCCCGGCTAGCTGTGGTGCACTAACCCCTTCAGGCTGTGTTCACGCCGCCAACCCCAGTCCTCTCCCTGCGATCCGACTGAAGCCTGAGCCTCAGCTCCCAGCCCCTGCCTGCCCGGGTGGATGAGCAGACAAGCCTTCCGGGCTGGTGAGTGCTGGTCCACACCGATCTTCTGTGTGGGAATCTCTCCGCTTTGCCCTCCGCACCCCCGTTGCTGTGCTCTCCTCCGTGACAAGCCTGATTTTTAATTAGCCTTTGTCAATGTTATATTTTACTGTTTAGGGCTAAGAAGGAATGACTTCCTCTGATAACACAAGTCACAGGGTTTATAGGCTGTATTCCCTGTCATTTGTGGTTTCAAACTAGCTACAATTTTTCCTGAACTCATTTTTTTTCTTGTAGTATTTTGAACAAACTCATCAGAAAGCAATCAACACATACTACCAAAAACTTCTTTTCTGACCTTTTCTCCCAAACTTGCAAGCTAATTACATGTCTAATATGTCTTCCACGTTATTGCTGGTAGCAATTTATCAAACATTTCAGGACTTGGTTCTGGGTTTTTCATGATATACTTATGTGATACAAATGTTATATAAAATATGAATATTATATGAAATAGTTTCATGCTTAATACCCTTCTAGTGAGTTATTCCCAATCTGTCCCTATATGTATTATTTTCATTTTAGGACTACACCCACTAGAATATAACTTGCATCATCAGTTTTCCCAATGATGTTTACCATTTTGTTATTTTCTTAGAAGAATGGCTTTATAAGACATGGAAATAGCCTAAGTATCCATTGACAGAGGAATGGATAAGGAAGAGTGGTATATATGTACAATAGAATATTATTTAGCCATAAAAACAGAAGGATATTCTGCTCTTTGTGACAACAGAGATGAATCTTTGAGGGCATTATGCTAAGTAAGATAAGTTAGAGAAAGACAAATACTATATGATCTCACTTAAATGGTGAATCTTAAAAAAAGCCAGAGTCATAGAAACAAAGAGTCGGTTGGTGGTTGCCAGGGGCTGGGAAGTAGCAGGAAATGGGGAGATGTTGGTCAAAGGGTACAAGCATAAGTTGAATAAGTTCTGGAGATTTAATTTATGGCATAGTGACTATAGTTAAAAATACTATATTGTATACTGGAAAGTTTCTGAGAGAGTAGATCTTAAGTATTCTGACCACACACACAAAAAAAGAACAATGTAAGGTGATGGGAATGTTAATTAACCTTATCATAGTAATTGTTTCACAATATATATGTCTATAAAATCATTACATTGTACAGCTTAAACTTACACAATGTTATGTGTCAGTTATATCTCATAAAACTGGAATAAAAAAGAACTAATGGCTGTAAATGTATGATGAACTATGGAGTGAGAAAGTGAGCCAACACTATATGGGTTGAACCCACTCAGTGGTAGAATGAGTTTATTTTCTAGTTGAATATACTCTGATTCAAAGATTAGAGATATTATCTTACTTATTTCAAGTATAGAGATATTCTGTTTATTTTCTTTAAGCATGCATGGGTCCCTAGTAATTTCTCTTCTCCCATCTTATTCCTGCAATTTTTTCATTGATTTTAACAATAATATTCCTGACATATAAATTAAATACTTATGCTTTCTCTTCTTTGGCACCCCATTTGCTATTCAGTAGAACTCAAGGAAATATTATACAAATACAAGGACTATGAGGCAGGGACTATTTTGAGTGAGAAGTTTCCACATAGAACAAGCATAATGGTTAACATCATCCAAATTCAATCGTTTTATGTATTCCACTACAGTACTTTGAAATATTTGTCTGTTTCATTTGGACAGAGCTAATGATGGACTCACTGCCTAATATGTCAAATGCAATTTTGAATAAAGACTAAAAAAGTTTATAGGCTTAGACTCAGAATAATGTAAAGTTCCATTTACATGTGTCATTATTTATTTATTTATTTATTTATTTTTGGATGTGTTGGGTCTTCGTTTCTGTGCGAGGGCTTTCTCTAGTTGTGGCAAGCGGGGGCCACTCTTCATCGCGGTGCATGGGCCTCTCACTATCGCGGCCTCTCTTGCTGCGGAGCACAGGCTCCAGATGCGCAGGCTCAGTATTTGTGGCTCACGGGCCCAGTTGCTCCGCGGCATGTGGGATCTTCCCAGACCAGGGCTTGAACCCATGTCCCCTGCATTGGCAGGTGGATTCTCAACCACTGCACTACCAGGGAATCCCCTACATGTGTCATTTTTAATGATAGCAGAACGTTCATTGGAGTACCAGAAAACAAACTTATTTTCACAATTGAAAAGATTGTTTACACCCAGACTTAAATGAAGTACAGTATAATTATAAATTAGAATCTCCAAATTATACTCAATGTATCTTTGAAGCAGTTTCACATCAAATGTTACCAAGATCATAGTGATATAACATTAAAGACTATTGTTAGCCTTTCTTCAAAAGATCAAAGAAGGGGTGGTTTCAGATGTTGAAAAGGAAACTCATCTAACCCTCTTAGGAGATCAAATGTCAGATTTTAGGTTAGAAAAAGAAGTAAATTAATACTGATTAATACTGGTCTGGAATTCATAGGAGATTACCAACTTACAAGGCACCAAAATCAAGTACTACAAAAAAGGATGAATTTCAAGTGGATGTTACAAATTGAGGGATATTAAGAAAATCTCCATGTAAATTGAAAGATTACAACTTGTAATGATAGAATAGGGCATGAGTAATTATACTAATGATTGCATTTATATATTCAATTTTATGTTTTTATCCCTGATTGTGAATTTCTACATTATTTTCAAACTTAATATTAAAATAAAGTTCTAAATAAAATTTAAATATGTTTATAAAGAAAAAGTATATATAAAATATTGATAAATTAATAAACCACTTAATAATGTTGAAATTTCCCAAAGGATTATGTAATAACTATAAGGAATTGTAAGAAAAAGGTAATCTATAGAAGAAGTGGGGTCTAAGTATGGTGTAATTACATATATTTTAATGACCTCAAATATTATGTATCTATGTATGCTTTTTTCAAGGCTTTTATAAGTTCTAGAAGCTAAGAATCATGGAAAATTTAATTTTAGCTTATTTTATTTTTTAATTAACTTTTATTGGAATATAGTTGATTTACAGTGTTGTGTTAGTTTCTGCTGTATAGCAAAGTGATTCAGTTATGCATATACATATATCCACTCTTTTTTAGATTCTGTTCCCATATAGGTCATTAAAGAGTATTGAGTAGAGTTTCCTGTGCTATACAATAGGTTCTTATTAGTTATCTATTTTATATATAGCAGTGTGTAGATGTCAATCCCAATCTCCCAGTTTATCCCTCCCCCCCCTCACCCCACGCTTTACCCCTTGGTAACCAGTTTCTTTTCTACATCTGTGACTCTATTTCTGTTTTGTAACTAGGTTCATTTGTATGATTTTTTTTAGACTTCACATGTAAGCAATATCATATGATATTTGTCTTTGACTTCACTCAGAATGACAATCTGTAGGTGCATCCATGTTCCTGCAAATGACATTATTTCATTCTTTTTTAAGGCTGAGTAATATTCCATTATATATATGTACCACATCTTCTTTATCCATTCATTCATCAATGGACATTTAGGTTGCTTCCATGTCCTGGCTATTGTAAACAGTGCTGCAATGAATATTGGGGTGCATGTATCTTTGCAAATTATGGTTTTCTCTGGATATACGCCCAGGAGTGGGATTGCTGGATCATATGGTATTTCTATATTTAGTTCTTTTAAGGAACCTCCATACTGTTCTCCATAATGGTTGTACCAATTTACATTCCCACCAACAATGTAGGAGGGTTCCCTTTTCTCCACACCCTCTCCAGCATTTATTGTTTGTAGAATTTTTCATGATGGCCATTCTGACTGGTGTGAGGTGATAAATCACTGTAGCTTTGATTTGCATTTCTCTAATAATTTGTGACATTGAGCATCTTTTCATGTGCCTCTTGGCCATTTGTATTTCTCTAATAATTTGTGACATTGAGCATCTTTTCATGTGCCTCTTGGCCATTTGTATTTCTCTAATAATTTGTGACATTGAGCATCTTTTCGTGTGCCTCTTGGCCATTTGTATGTCTTCTTTAGAGAAATGTCTATTTAGATCTTCTGCCTATTTTTGATTGGGTCTTCTTTTTTTTTTAATATTGAGCTGCATGAGCTGTTTGTATGTTTTGGAGATTAATCACTTATTTATCACTTTGTTTGCAAATATTTTCTCCCATTTTGTGGGTTGTATTTTTGTTTTGTTTATTGCTTCCTTTGCTATGCAAAAGCTTTTAAGTTTCGTTAGGTCCCATTTGTTTCATTTTGTTTTTATTTTCGTTACTCTGGTAGGTGGATCAAAAAAGATCTTGCCGCAATTTGTGTCAGAGAGTGTTCTTCCTATGTTTTCCTCTAAGAGTTGTATAGTGTCCAACCTTACATTGAGGTCTTTAATCCATTTTGAGTTTATTTTTGTGAATCATGTTAAAGAATGTTCTAATTTCATTCTTTTACATGTAGCTGTCCAGTTTTCCCAGCACCACTTATTGAAGAGACTGTCTTTTCTCTATTGCATATTCTTGCCTCCTTTGTCATAGATTAGGTGACCATAGGTGCATGGGTTTATCTCTGGGCTTTCTATTCTGTTCCATTGATCTATATATCTGTTTTTGTGTCAGTACCATACTGTCTTGATTACTGTAGCTTTGTAGGGTAGTCTGAAGTCAGGGAGCCTTATTCCTCCAGCTCCTTTTTTCTTTTTCAAGATTGCTTTGGCTATTCGGGGTCTTTTGTGTTTCCATACAAACTGTAAAATTTTTTGTTCTAATTCTGTGAAGAATGCCATTGGTAGTTTGATAAGGATTGTGTTCAATCTGTAGATTGCTTTGGGTGGTATAGTCATTTTCACAATGATGATTCTTTCAATCCAAGTATATGGTATATCTCTCCATCTGTTTGTGTCATCTTTGATTCCTTTCATCAGTATCTTATAGTTTTCTGAGTACAGGTCTTTTCTCTCCTTCAGTAGGTTTATTCCCAGGTATTTTATTCTTTTTGATGCAGTGGTAAATGGGATTGTTTCCTTGATTTCTCTTTCTTATCTTTCATTGTTAGTGTATAGGAATGCAAGAGATTTCTGTGTGTTAATTTTGTATCGTGCAACTTTACCAGATTCACTGATGAGCTCTAGTAGTTTTCTGATAGCATCTGTTGGGTTTTCTATGTATAGTATCATGTCACTGCAAACAGGGACAGATTTACTTCTTTTCCAATTTGGACTACTCTTACTTCTTTTTCTTTTCTTACTGCCATGGCTAGAACTTCCAAAACTATGTTGAATAATAGTGGCAAGAGTGAATATCCTTGTCTTGTTCCTGATTTTAGAGGAAATGCTTTCAGTTTTTCAACATTGAGAATGATGTTTGCTGTGGCTCTGTTGTATATGGCCTTTATTATGTTTAGATAGGTTCCCTCTATGCCCACTTTCTGGAGAGTTTTTATCATAAATGGGTGTTGAATTTTGTCAAAAGCTTTTTCTTCATCTATTTAGATGATCATATGGTTTTATTCAGTTTGTTAATATGGTGTATCACATTGATTGATTTGCATATATTGAAGATTCCTTACATCCCTGGGATAAATCCCACTTGATTATGGTGTATGATCCTTTTAATGTGTTTTTGGATTCTGTTAGCTGGTATTTTGTTGAGGATTTTTGCATCTATGTTCATCAGTGATATTGGCCTATAATTTTCTTTTTTTGTGATATCTTTTTCTGGTTTTGGTTTCAGGGTAATGGTGGCCTCATAGAATGAGCTTGGGAGTGTTTGTTCTTCTGCAATTTTTTGGAAGCGTTTTAGAAGGATAGGTTTTAATTCTTTTCTAAATGTTTGATAGATTTTTGCCTGTGAAGCCATCTGGTCCATCCAGATTTTGTTTGTTGGAAGATTTTTAATCCCAGTTTCAATTTCAGTACTTGTGATTGTTTTGTTCATATTTTCTATTTCTTCCTGATTCAGTCTTGGAAGGTTGTACCTTTTGAAGAATTTGTCCATTTCTTCTAGGTTGTCCATTTTATTGGCATAGAATTGCTTGTAGTAGTCTCTTGTGATCCTTTGTATTTCTGTGGTGTCAGTTGTAACTTCTTCTTTTTCATTTCTAATTTTACTTATTTGAGTCCTTCCCTTGTTTTCTTGATGAGTCTGGCTAAATGTTTATCAATTTTGTTTATCTTCTCAAAGAACCAGCTTTTAGTTTCACTGATCTTTGCTATTGTTTTCTTTGTTTCTATTTCATCTATTTCTGCTCTGATCTTTATGATTTCTGCCCTTCTACTAACTTTAGATTCTGTTTGTTCTTCTTTCTCTAATTGCTTTAGGTGTAAGGTTAGGTTGTTTATTTGAGATTTTTCTTGTTTCCTGGAGTAAGCATTTCTTGCTATAAACTTCCCTCTTAGAACTGCTTTTGCTGCATCCCATAGGTTTTGGATTGTCATGTTTTTGTTGTCATTTATTTCCAGGTATTTTTTGATTTCCTCTTTGATTTCTTCAGTGACCCATTGGTTGTTTAGTAACATACTGTTTAGCCTCCATATGTTTATTTCTTTTACATAATTTTCCCGTAATTTATTTCGAATCTCATAGCATTGTGGTCAGAAAAGATATTTGATATGATTTCAATTTTCTTAAATTTACCAAGGCTCACTTTGTGGCCCAAGATGTGATCTATCCTGGAGAATGTTCCAGGCGCACTTGAGAAGAATATGTATTTTGCTGCTTTCGGATGGAATCTCCTATTGGTATCAATTAATTCAATGTGGTCTTAGCTTATTTTATAATAGAAAATATAGTCCTATTCATTTCCAAATGACATTCTCCATGTTTTGCCCATTTAAGAAGTAATAGAGAAGTGATGTCTGTTTAGTTAGCAAAGAGAATGTTTTTCATTTTACTTCTAAAATTATTGACAAGGGAAGGAGTACTTAGGCCATTATTAATAGCTTCAGATATTCATATCATGTCTTTTTGAATTGTCACTTTAAAATATTAGCCCATAAAATATTATCCCTTTAGGCTCTAGCTACTTAAATTCCACTTTATATTTTGATTTTGATTTCTTAGGTCATTTTTAGTCACTGAAAAATAATTTAAATTGTATATTTAGGAAACCATTTTTATTGAAATATAACATGCACCCAGAAACAGAAATAAAACATAAGTGTACAGCTTAATGAATTTTCACAAAATTATCATGCAGTTAATTAGCTCACAGATAAATGAACAGTATCCCACAAATATCTTAGAAGCATCCTTCTTCCCATTTATTGTCAGTACCCCCTAAAGTAATATACTACCCTAAATTTTATTATAAAATATTAGTTTTCTCTGCATTTGAAGTTTTTATAAATGGAGTAATAATTTTGGACACTTCCGTGTTTGAGTTCTTTGATTCTAAATTATTTGTTAGATTCATTCATATTGTTTTTGTAGGTATAGCTTGTTGGTTTTCAATTATATATAGTGTACGATGCTACACATATACAACCGTTTGTTTATCTCTTCTATTGGTGAGAATTTGTGTTTTTGTTCTTAGGTTATTAGGAATAGTGTTGCTATGATCATTCTTAAACACAGTGTGTGGTGAAAAATATACAGTTGACCCTTGAACAATACAGGGTTGGGGCACTGACACTCCACGTACTTGAAAATTGCATATAAATTTTTACTCTCTCAAAACTTAACTACTAATAGCCTACTGTTGACTGAGAGCCGTATCGATAACATAAACAGTCAATTTATACATATTTTGAATGTTATTTATATATATTATATGCTGTATTCTTACAATAAAGTAAGCTACAGAAAATAGTTATTAAGAAACTTATGTAAAGAGAAAATACATTTACAGTACTGTACTGTATTTATCAATACCATAATTCTACTTTGTTTACAACATGAATTGTCTGTTGGTACCTACAATAATTTTGTCTCATATGATACAAATACTATAGATTTTTACGATTACTAACACTAGACATCAAAAGTGAAAATATAATATGAAAAAGAAATTCTTGTTTAATTTACAGTATAACAATTCATGCATTGATAACAAAGAAGCAGAAATATGAGTGCTTTATGGTAGCCTAGTGTAATTGATGCAATTGCTTCATGGTAGCCTAGCCTCCACATTAATGAATGAATCATTATAAAATGTTTATGGCATACAGTATTACAGTCATATGTATAATACAGTATTGGAAACATTGTTACATTTTATAAAAAACTACTTGTGATTATAGGCTGACACGTAGTATCTTCAATTAAGAGAGAGAAGCAAATTGTATGTTAATGTAATTATTTAAAAACAAATTTATAAAACAGAAAACTAACACATTGTTAATTTTATATTAAATATCACTCATCTTCTATCAATGTAAGGATAGGATAGTGTTTACATATATTTTATGCTTTCATAACATACATTTTTCTTAGTTTTTTAACTATTTCTAAGCTATGCAGTTCATCTGCAAGTTCTTCAAATTGTTGCAAATCTCCACAAAATTTTTCAATACATTTATTGGAAGAAAGTCCATGTGTAAGTGGGCCTGTGCAGTTCAAACCTATGTTGTTCTGCACATTTCAACTGTATGCACATTTCTGTTAGAAACATATCTAGAATCAGGGAACATATAACTGCATCTCAGTTGGAAATAGACATACAAGAATAATTGCTGAGTCACAGAATGTAAGTATATTGAACTTTAGTTAATACTGCTAAAGAATTTTCTGAAGAGTGTATTACCAATTTTCATGCACTACTGCAGTGGCAAAGTGATCTGTATGTTCAATAGCCTCATCACTACATGGCTGTCATTCTTTTTCACTTAGCTCTTTTGATGAGTGTAATCAATTTTCATTTTTCATTTTCCTAACAACTAATAAAATAGAAAAAAATAGGTATATACATACATATACATGCCTTTTGGATATCCTCATTTTTAGAGGCATTTTCCTTTGGGTTGCCACCATATTAATAAGTAAGTATTTTCTATATATTCTGTATTTGAGTGTCAGGTGAGGTATGATAATTGCAGATATCTGCTTCAACTCTGTGGCTTGCATTTTCACTTATATAAAGATGACTTTTGATAATCAAAGTTCCTAATTTTATGTGACCTAATTTATAAAGGGTTTCCTTTATGTGTCTTGTTTGTTTGTTTTTTTCTTTAAATACCTACCCAAGTTTGTAAAAATAGTCTCCTACGATTACTTCTGAAAGCATTGGTATTTTGCCTCTCATATATGTATAAAATTTATTTGGAATGAATTTTTGAATATGAGGTGAGATAGGAAGAAAGGATCTATATTTTCTATGTGCATAAAAAATAGCTACTATTTTTGAAAAGACCCTATTTTCTCAAAATGGTGTCCAATTTTTTATAAATCAAGTTATCTGTGAGTCTGTTTCTGGACTCTGGATTTGGTTCTGCTGGTCTGTATATCTATACTTGTGTTGATAGCATACTAAAATTATTTAGGTTTCTCATAATCTTGGTAAGTGATAATGTACACCATCTGGCTATTTTTAATTTTCTCAAGAATCCCTGTATATTTTGTTTTTTCATTTTAATATAAATTAAAATAATTTTGTCCATTGATACTCACACTTACCACATAAACACGGAAAAATCTGGTGGAATTTTGTTTGGAATTGTGTTGATGAATATGGGGAAATTATTATCTTTAAAATATTGAATCTTCAAATTGAACATTCATTTATTTAGAACTTCTTTAATAAATTCAAATAATTTTCAGTAGATTTTAGAATAAAGTATTTGTACAGTGTTACTCTATTTCTAGGCATTTGCAGGGTTTTGATGTTATTATAAATGGAAATCATTTAAATTGATTTATGAGTTGCTCTTTTGTACCATTATGGCTGATTTTGATTATTGATATTGTATCCAATGACCTTACTAAATTAACTTATTTTTTTTAAAGTTTTATTTTATATTGGAGTATAGTTGATTAACAATGTTGTGTTAGTTTCAGGTGTACAGCAAAGTGACTCAGTTATACATGTATCTATTCTTTTTCAAATTCTTTTCCCATTTAGCATATTAGAGAATATTGGGCAGTTTCCTGTGCTGTACAGTAGGTCCAGGTTGGTTATCTATTTTAAATACAGTAGTATGTATATGTAAATCCCAAACTCCCATTTTATCCCCTGCCCCCATCTTTCCCCTTTGGTAACCATAAGTTTCTTTTCTGAGTCTGTGAGTCTGTTCCTGTTTTGTGAATAAGTTCCTTTGTATCACTGTTTTTTAGATTCCACATATAAACAATATCATATGATATTCGTCTTGCTCTGTCTGACTTATTTCACTTAGTATGATAATCTCTAGGTCCATCCATGTTGCTGCAAATGGCATTATTTTATTCATTTTTATGGCTAATATTCCACTGTGTATATATACCACCTCTTCTTTATCCATTCATCTGTCAAAGGACATTTAGGTTGCTTCCATTTCTTGGCTATTGTAAACAGCACTGCAGTGACTATTGGGGTACATGAATTCTTTTGAACCATGGTTTTCTCCAGATATATGCCCAGGAGTGAAATTGCTGGATCATGTGGTAGCTCTATTTTTAGCTTTTTAAGGAACCTCCATACTATTCTCCATAGTGGCTGTACCAATTTACATTGCCTCTCCAATTTCTTAAGTGATCTGTTGGTTGTTTAGAAGCATACTGTCTAGCCTCCACATGTTTGTGTTTTTTACAATTTTCTTTTTTATAGTTGATTTCTAATCTCATAGCATTGTGGTCAGAAAAGATGCTTGATATTATTTCAATTTTCTTAAATTTACCAAGGCTCACTTTGTGGCCCAAGATGTGATCTATCCTAGAGAATGGTCCAGGTGCACTTGAGAAGAATATGTATTCTGCTGCTTTTGGATGGAATGCTCTATAAATATCAGTTAAGCCCATCTGGCCTAGTGTGTCATTTAAGGCCTGTGTTTCCTTATTGATTTTCTGTCTGTATGACCTGGCCATTCATGAAAGTGGGATGTTAAAGTCCTGCACTATTATTATGTTACTGTTGATTTCTCCTTTTATGGCTGTTAGTATTTGCCTTATATATTGAGTTGCTCTTATGTTGGGTGCATATATATTTACAATTGTTATATCTTCTTCTTGGATTGATCCCTTGATCATTATGTAGTGTCCTTCTCTGTCTCTTGTAACCGTCTTTATTTTTAAGTCTATTTTGTCTGATACGAGTATTGCTACGCCAGCTTTCTTTTGATTCCCATTTGCATGGAATACCTTTTTCCATCCCCTCACTTTCAGTCTGTATGTGTCCCTAGGTCTGAAGTGGTTCTCTTTTAGACAGCATGTATATGGGTCTTGCTTTTGTATCCATTCAGCCTGTCTGTGTCTCTTGGTTGGAGCATTCAACCCATTTATGTTTAAGGTAATTATCGATATTTGTGTTCTTATTGCCATTTTGTTCATTGTTTTGGATTTGTTATTGTAGGTCTTTTTTCTTCCTTTCCTGTTTTGTTCTCTTCTCTTGTTATTTGATGAGTAACTTTAGTGTTGTTTGGATTCCTTTTTCTTTTTTGTTTATGTATCTATTGTAGGTTATTTGTTTGTGGTTACCATGAGGTTTTGATATAATAGTCTATGTATAAACAAGATTGTTTTAAGTTGCTGGTCCTTTAATTTCAAATGCATTTCCAATACCCTGCATTTGTACCCTCCTCTTCTCGCAGTTGCTGGCTTTGATATCATATTTGTGTGTGGAAGATTTCCTACCTTTACTGTATGTTTGCCTTTACTGGTGAGCTTTTCCATTCATAATTTTCTTGTTTCTAGTTGTGGCCTTTTCTTTTCCACATAGAGAAGTTCCTTTAACATTTGTTACAAAGCTGGCCTGATGGTGCTGAATTCTCTTAGCTTTTGTTTGTCTATAAAGCTTTTGATTCCTCCATTGAATCTGAATGAGAGCCTTTCTGGGTAGAGTGTTCATGGTTGTAGGTTCTTCCCTTTCATCACTTTAAATATATCGTCCCACTCCCTTCTGGCCTGCAGAGTTTCTGCAGAGAAATTAGCTGATAACCTTATGGGAGCTCCCCTGAATGTTATTTGTTGCTTTTCTCTTGTTGTTTTTAATACTTTGTCTTTAATTTTTGTCAGGTTGATTACTATGTGTCTCAGCATGTTCCTCCTTAATTTATTCTGCCTGAGACTCTCTGTGCTTCCTGGACTTGGGTGAATGTTTCCTTTCCCATGTTAGGGATGTTTTCAGCTATTATCTCTTCAAATATTTTCTCAGTTCCTTTCTCTCTCATCTCATTCTGGGACCCCTGTAATGTGAATGTTGGTGCATTTAATATTGTCCCAGAGACCTCTTAGACTGTCTTCATTTCTTTTCATTCTTTTTTCTTTATTCTGTTCCACAGCAGAGATTTCCACCATTCTGTCTTCCAGGTCACTTATCCGTCTCTTCCCTCACTTATTCTGCTAATGATTACTTCTAATAAACTTTTTATTTCAGTTATTATATTGTTTATCTCTGTTTGTTTGTACTTTAGTTCTTCTAGGTCTTTGTTAAACATTTCTTGTATTCTTGATCTGTGCCTCCATTCTTTTTCTGAGATCTTGGATCATCTTTACTATCATTTCTCTGAATTATTTTTCAGGTAGATTGCTATTCTCCACTTCACTTAGTTGTTCTTCTGGGGATTTATCTTGTTCCTTCCTTTGAGACATATTCTTCAGCCATCTCATTTTGTCTAACTTTCTGTGATTGTGGTTTCCATTCTGCAGGCTGCAGTGTTCTAGTTCTTCTCGCTTCTGCTGTCTGCGCCCTGGTAGATGAGGCTGTCTAAGAGGCTTGTGCAGTCTTCCTGGGACAAGGGACTGTTTCCAGCCCACTGGTGGGTAGAGCTGGGTCTTGTCCCTCTGGTGGGCAGGGCCATGTCAGGGTGTGTGTTTAGTGGGCAGCTGTGTGCTCAGAAAGATTTGAAGCCTTCAGTCTCCTTATGGGTGGGGCTGTGTTCCTGCCCTGTTGGTTGTTTGGCCTGAAGCATCTGAGTACTGGTGCCTACAGGTTGTTGGGTGGGGCCAGGTCTTGGTGAGAAAATGATAGCCTCCAGGGAGGCTCACAGCAATGAGTACTCCCCAGAACTACTGGTGCCAGTGTCTTTGTCCCTAGAGGTGAGCCACAGCCACCCCCACCTTTGCAGGAAACCCTCCAGTGCCAGCAGGTAAGTCTTGCTCAGGCTTTTATGAGGTTACCACTTTTTTCCCTTGGTCCTGGTGTACACAAGAACTTGTTTGCACCCTCCATAAGTGGAGTTTTTGTTTCCCCCGGTCCTGTGGAATTCCTGAGATCAAACCTCACTGGCCTTCAAAACCAGATTCACTGTGGGCTCCTCCTCCCATTTCCAGACCCCCAGGCTGGGGAGCCTGATGTGGGGCTCAGAATTTGCACTCCTGTGGGAGAACTTCTGAGACAAAGTTATTTTCCAGTTAGTGGGTTGCCCACCAAGTGGGTATGGAATTTGATTTTATCCTGATTGCACCCCTGCTACTGTCTCGTGGCTTCTTCTTTATCTTCGGATGTAGATTATCTTCTGTGGCTTCTTCTTTGTCTTTGGATGTAGATTTTCTTTTTTGGTCAGTTCCAGGTTTTTGGGTTTTTTTTTTTTGTCGATAGTTGTTCAGGAGTTTGTTGTGATTTTGGTGTTTTTGTAAGAAGAGGTGAGGTCACATCCTTCCACTACGCCATCTTGTCTTTGCCTCCTACCTAAATTCACTTATTAATACCGAACAAGTGTTGTAGATTTTTAAAATTTTCTATATAATCATGTTGCCTGCAAATAATGACAATTCTACTTTTTCCATTTCAATTATTTGATCTTAATGTTTCTTGTCTCTTTTTATGAATTAAGAATTCTAAGCAATGCTAAATATAATTAGTCATAACAGGAATCTTGGTCTCATTCCTCATCTCAGGAGACACTTTCAACATCTCATCATAATTATCAGGCTTATCATTATTTTCCATTAATTGTCAAATTAAGGAAGTTAATATCAAACACTTGCTTTTTAAAGAATTTTTAATATTCATGAACACTCATTGAATCTTGTCAAGCCCTTGTTTTTCTAGTATGGTGATTATATCATATTTTCTGTTAGTGTCATGAATTACGTGGATTGATTTTTGAAGAAAAATTACTCCTGCATAACAGGAATAAATCCTAACTGACATAAATTATCAGGAAATGTATTGTTAATTTCTCTCCTTGTAAATGCCTTTTTCAATTTTGGTATCAACACTATGTGGCTTTCTAAAATTAGTTGTAAATAACTTTCTCTTATTCTATTCTTTGGAAGATTTGATAAAAAGGCTACTGATAATTACATATTTAGAAGAATTCAGATAAATACTTCTGAGCCTGGAGTACATATTAAAAACCCAATTTTAATGATGACTTTAACTTTGTAAATAAATATTAAATTATTCAGAATATTTTATTTTTTGTGTTTGCTTGAACTTTGTTTATCAAGGAATGTCAATTTAGTATAAATTATTTAAAATATTAGCAATACAATTAATTATATATTATAATATCCATGAAATTAATAATTGAGGAATTACTGATACATTTGCCAGTAAATGTCAAAGCATAAAAATTAGAGAATATTTACTTTCTCTAGTGCATGAGAGGTAATTCATAAATAGATGCAAAAAAACTACAGAGAGTAAATTGATAAGTTTTTGTCAGAGATTCCAGGGAGCAGATATGAAGGGTTGAGTATGTGATATGAATCACAGCGAATATTTTTATGGAGGTAAAACTATTTTGTCTGATACTGTTATGGTCAGTACAAGAAATTAAGTATTCATCCAAATCCATAAAATTTTACAGCACAAAGGGTAAACCTTAATGTATGCAAATACTTTCCCCCCAGAAAACATTTAGGAAGTTAGGAGGTTCCAGGATTGAGCACAGAACATGATAAAACAATCTAAACATGTTTATAAATGTATGAAACAATCGCACAGAAGGCATGGAGGAGAAAGATGCTGATCTATGTGACAATGGAAATAAGTAGAATCTGTAAAAGCAAAGGCAAAAGACACCATATATAAACACTACATTCTAGTTGGTAAATTTGTTTTTCACAGGGATACAGATTAACAATTCTGAAACCACTATACAGTACACATCATCTAGAATTAAATAGTTAAGTAAATGTATGGTGGATGACGGGGACTAGGTTTCTCATCATTGAAGTACAGACATGTACTTCATGCAGTTACAGACATGAGGCTACAGACATGCCATAATGGGAGGCTAAAATTATCCATGTGGTAATGGAACAAGGTTGGAAACAATAGGAGGAACACAAGTTTAGCTAACTATATATACAAATGGTTCCATATAGAAATATTTATAGATATGGGTACATAAATAGGTTAATGTACACACATATATCTCTTTTTTCAATCCACTGAGAGAGCCTAAATGCAATGACATCCCAATAGCAATGATCATACCTAGTGCCCAGATTTTGGTTTCCAATACCATAAATAAAAGAAACCAGGGATGCTTGGAGATGTTCTGGATAGGATATCATACTATCCAGCACAAAAATTTAAAAATATATATATAATATATATTATATAATTTTTACAGGACAGTTGTACAAATAGGTAGAAATAATAGATATTTAGATACACAGATCATTTTATTTGTCTGAATCAATAGTTCTTATTGGCAGGTTGCAATCAAATTTAAGTATCAAAAATACATTGGAAAGGATGATAGAAGTTACCAGTGGCTATCCTGGAATCTGAAGGATTACCTATGAAGTTTATGAAATAGCGTGTCAAAAACAGTTAAAATTGAAGAGTTTCTTGTATATGGATACTATCAGTCACTGAATTGAACAGAAAAACCTACTTAAGGACCTATTGAAATGAGTACCAAATTGAAGAAACAGTTAAATTTAGTATGAAATTAGCCTGATATTTAATATTTTATAAAAAATAAAAAGATTTAGTACTATTAAAGTTTATGAGATTTTTCAGAACGCTGGGAATCATTCTTTAAATCAGAAATTGTTCACTACTTACGTGAATTTGATTAAATTGTAGCCTTAATTGATGAAATAAGAAAATAGGAATTTGGCAAGCTCTCCATCTATACTCAAAATTACTTAAAAAACATATCAGACTATAAAAATATGGAGTGTCATTATTAATGAAAAGAAGGTTTATGTGTGGTTTTACTAAGTACTGGAGATATGTAAAGATTAACTGTCAGAAACAAGAATAAATATATGTTTTTTTAAAATTATAAGTCACATATTTACACATGTCTTGAGATGTTAGAAATAATCTGGTATAAACTTTGCAATTGCCAGGTGAAGAAATGGAATACTACAAAAATTGAATTTCTTTCATTCAAATTCATATAGATTATTAATACTATAATCTGACTAGAATGCAGATCTTTTGATATCCTATTTATAAACTTACTCCATTACCTTATTTTGATTTTTATACTTGACTTAGATCAAAGTAGACCAATGAAATTTAGTAAAATGTCAAAAAAAAACAAAACCCCACACCTGGTAATAAAATATAGGGAATCAAATTATTTTAACCTTCTTAACAGTTTTATTGAAATATAAGTTGCATGCCATATACTCACTCCATTAAAAATTTTACATTCCATGGTTTTTAGTTAATTCATAGTGCTGTACAACTATCACCAAAATCTAGTATTAGAACATTGTATCAACCCTAAAAGAAACTTGATAACCTTTAATAGTAACTTCCATCTTTCTCCCCATAGTACTATGCCCACCATCCTAGACAACCACTAATCTACATTCTATCTCTATAGATTTGCCTGTTTTAGACAATTCATATACATGGAGTCATTTACTACGTGATCTGTTGTGACTGATTTCCTTTATAATGTTTGCAAGGTTTATCCATGCTGTAGCATATATCCATACTTCATAACATATCATTGTAAATAATAAGGAACAATTACAACTCAATAATACAAAGACAAATTTTAAAATTACAAAATGGTCAAAATATATGATGATCATTGCTCCAAATAAGACATATGTAGGACTAAGAACTGTAAAAATATACTCAATATCATTAGTCATTAGGGAAATAAAAACAATAAAGAGATACCACTTCATACATTAGGATGTCTGTGATCAAAAAGTCAGACAATAACACATATTGACTAGAATGTGAAGTGTTTGTAATCCTCATATAATGCTGGTGGTAATGTACAATGGTGGGTCATTTGTAAAACAATTTGGCAGTTCCTTAAATAATTAAAAATAGATCTACTACATGACTCAGCAATTCCAAACTTAAACATATGACCAATAGAAAGAAGACAAATACCAAAATAGGTGGACAAATGTTCATAAAAGCATTATTGTCTCACTGTATGGACATAACACAATTTATTTATCCATTCATCATTTGATAGACATTTGGAGAGTTTCCACTTGTCATAATGTAAATAATGCTTATGTCATTAGTTCATTTATTTACATGTGAATATGAAGAATAAATCTAAGCAACTCGTCAGCACTTCAGATGAGGAAATGAGGAAAGAAAGTTGAGAAATGCACACTTTTTTACAGAATGGTGGGGACTGCATGGCCACCAAGCTATTGCAAATAGCAATGATCATTTTAAATAAATTTTAATAAAAACCATTAACTTGGGAGCTGTGAAGGAGGAAAAGTTTCTACACACTAGGAAGCCCCTTCACTGGTAGAGACGGAAGTTGGTGGGGGGAAGCTTCCCAGCCATGGAGGAGAGCGCAGCAACAGGGGTGCAGAGGACAAAGTGTAGAGATTCCCGCTCAGAGGATCATTGCCAACCAGCACTCACCAGCCTGAGAGGCTTGTCTGCTCACCCGCCAGCCGGGAAGTGTGGGGACTGGGACCTGAGGCTCCAGATTCTTCAGAGGTCAGATCCCAGGGAGAGGACTGGGGTTGGCTGCATGAACACAGCCTGAAGAGGGCTAGTGCACCACAGCTGGCTGGGAGGGAATCCGAAAAAAAGTCTGGACCTGCCTAAAAGGCAAGAGACCATTGTTTCGGGGTGTGTGAGGAGAGGGGATTCAGAGCACCGCCTAAATGAGCTCCAGAGAGGGGTGCGAGCTGCAGCTATCAGTGCAGACCCCAGAGACAGGCATGAGATGCTAAGGCTGCTGCTACAGCCACCAAGAAGCCTGTGTGCAAGCACAGGTCACTATCCACACCTCCTCTCCCAGGAGCCTGTGCAGCCCGCCACTGCCGGGGTCCCGTGATCCAGGGAAAACTTCCCCAGGAGAAGACACTGTGTGCGTCTGGCGGTTACAACGTCACGCTGGACTCTGCCGATGCAGGCTCACCCCGCATTCCATACCCCTCCCTCTCCCCTCTCCCTGGCCTGAGTGAGCCAGAGCCCCCTAATCAGCTGCTACTTAAACCCCGTCCTGTCTGAGCGAAGAACAGATGTCCTCAGGCAACCTACACACAGAGGCAGGGCCAAATCCAAAGATGAACCCCAGGAGCTGTGTGAAAAAAGAAGAGAAAGGGAAACTTCTCCCAGCAGCCTAAGGAGCAGCGGATTAAATATCCACGATCAATTTGATGTACGCTGCATATGTGGAATACCTGAATAAACAATGAATCATCCCAAAATTGAGGCAGTGGACTTTGGGAGCAAAGATATATATATATTTTTTTCTTTTTCTCTTTTTGTGAGTGTATATGTGTATGTTTCTTTGTGTGATTTTGTCTGTATATCTTTGCTTTTACCATTTATCCTAGGGTTCTGTCTGTCCTTTTTTTTTTTTTTTTTAAGTATAGTTTTTAGCGCTTGTTATCATTGGTGCATTTGTTTTTTGGTTGGTTGCTCACTTCTTTCTTTTTTTTTTTTCTTTTTTTAAATTGTTTAATTTTTAATTTAATAATTTATTTTATTTTATTTATTTATTTTTTCTTTCTTTCTTTCCTTTTTTCTCCCTTTTCTTCTGAGCTGTGTGGCTGACAGGGTCTTGGTGCTCCGGCCGGGTGTCAGGCCTGTGCTTCTGAGGTGGGAGAGCCGAGTTCAGGACATTGGTTCACCAGAGACCTCCCGGCTCCACATAATATCAAACAGTGAAAACTCTCCAAGAGGTCTCCATCTCAATGCTAAGACCCAGCTCCACTAAACGATTAGCAAGTTACAGTGCTGTAAACCCTATACCAAACAACTAGCAAGACAGGAACACAACCCCAGCCATTAGCAGAGAGGCTGCCTAAAATCATAATAAGGTCACAGATACCCCAAAACACACCACCGGACATGGTTCTGCCCACCAGAAAGACAAGATCCAGGCTCATCCACCAGAACACAGGCACCAGTCCCCTAACCAGGAAACCTACACAACCCACTGAAACAACCTTAGCCACTGGGGGCAGACACCAAAAACAACGGAAACTACGAACCTGCAGTCTGCGAAAAGGAGACACCAAACACAGTAAGTTAAGCAAAATGAGAAGACAGAGAAAGACACAGCAGATGAAGGAGCAACGTAAAAACCCATCAGACCAAACAAACGAAGAGGAAATAAGCAGTCTACCTGAAAAAGAATTCAAAGTAATTATAGTAAAGACGAACCAAAATCTTGGAAATAGAATGGAGAAAATACAAGAAACATTTAACAAGGACCTAGAAGAACTAAAGAGCAAACAAACGATGATGAACAACACAATAAATGAAATTAAAAATTCTCTACAAGGAATCAATAGAAGAATAACTGAGGCAGAAGAACAGATAAGTGACCTGGAAGATAAAATAGTGGAAATAATTATTGCAGAGCAGAATAAAGAAAAAAGAATGAAAACAATTGAGGACAGTCTCAGAAACCTCTGGGACAACATTAAATGCACCAACATTCGAATTATAGGGGTCTGAGAAGAAGAAGAGAAAAAGAAAGAGACTGAGGAAATATTTGAAGAGATTAGAGTTGAAAACTTCCCTAACATGGGAAAGGAAAGAGTTAAACAAGTCCAGGAAGTGCAGAGAGACCTATATAGGATAAATCCAAGGAAAAACACGGAAGACACATATTAATCAAACTATCAAAAAATTAAATACAAAGAAAAAATATTAAAAGCAACAAGGGAAAAACAACAAATAACATAAAAGGGAATCCCCATAAGGTTAACAGCTGATCTTTCAGCAGAAACTCTGCAAGCCAGAAGGCAGTGGCAGGACATATTTAAAGTGATGAAGGAGAAAAACCTACAACCAAGATTAATCTACCCAGCAAGGATCTCATTCAGATTTGACGGAGAATTTAAAACCTTTACAGACAAGCAAAAGCTAAGAGAATTCAGCACACCAAATCAGCTTTACAACAAATGCTAAAGGAACTTCTCTAGGCAGGAAACACCAGAGAAGGAAAAGACCTACAATAAAAAACCGAAAACAATTAAGAAAATGGGAATAGAACATACATATCAATAATTACCTTAAATGTAAATGGATTAACTGCTCCAACTAAAAGACATAGACTGGCTGAAGGGATACAAAAACAAGACTCATATATTTGCTGTCTACAAGAGACCCACTTCAGACCTAGGGACAAATACAGGCTGAAAGTGAGGGGGTGGAGAAAGATATTCCATGCAAATGGAAATCAAAAGAAAGTTGGAGTAGCAATTCTCATGTCACACAAAATAGACTTTAAAATAAAGACTATTACAAGAGACAAAGAAGGACACTACATAATGATCAAGAGATCAATCCACGAAGAAGATATAACAATTGTAAATATTTATGCACCCAACATAGGAGCACCTCAATACAGAAGGCAAATGCTAACAGCCATAAAAGGGGAAATCAACAGTAACAAAATCACAGTAGGGGTCTTTAACACCCCACTTTCACCAATGGCGAGATCATCCAAAATGAAAATAAATAAGGAAACACAAGCTTTAAATGATACATTAACCAAGATGTACTTAATTGATATTTATGGGACATTCCATGCAAAAACAACAGAATACACTTTATTCTAAAGTGCTCATGGAACATTCTCCAGGATAGATCATATCTTGGGTAACAAATCAAGCCTTGGTAAATTTAAGAAAATTGAAATCGTATCAAGTATCTTTTCTGACCACAGTGCTATGACACTAGATATCAATACAGGAAAAAAATCTGTAAAAAATACAAACACATGAAGGCTAAACAATTTACTACTTAATAACCAAGAGATCACTGAAGAAATCAAAGAGGAAATCAAAAAATACCTAGAAACAAATGACAATGAAAACACAACATCCCAAAACCTATGGGATGCAGCAAACAGAGTTCTAAGAGGGAAGTATATAGCCATACACTCCTACCTCAAGAAACAAAAAACATCTCAGATAAACAACTTACCATTACACCTAAAGAAATTAGAGAAAGATGAACAAAAAAACCCCAAATTTAGCAGAAGGAAAGAAATCATAAAGACCAGATCAGAAATAAATGAAAAAGCAATGAAGGAAACGATAGCAAAGATCAATAAAACTAAAAGCTTGTTCTTTGAGAAGATAAACAAAATTGATAAACCATTAGCCAGACTCATCAAGGAAAAAAGGGAGAAAAATCAATAGAATTAGAAATGAAAATGGAGAAGTAACAACTGACACTGCAGAAATACAAAGGATCATGCGAGATTACTACAAGCAACTCTATGCCAATAAAATGGACAACCTGGAAGAAATGGACAAATTCTTAGAAAAGCACAACCTTCCGAGACTGAACCAGGAAGAAATAGAAAATATAAACAGACCAATCAGAAGCACTGAAATTGAGACTGTTATTAAAAATCTTCCAACAAACAAGTCCCAGGACCAGATAGCTTCACAGACAAACGCTGTCAAACATTTACAGAAAAGCTAACACCTGTCCTTCTCAAACTCTTTCAGAATATGACAGAGGGAGGAACACTCCCAAACTCATTCTACGAGGCCACCATCACACTGATACAAAAACTAGACAAAAATGTCACAAAAAAAGAAAACTACAGGCCAATATCACTGATGAACATAGATGCAAAAATCCTCAACAAAATACTAGCAAACAGAATCCAACAGCACATTAAAAGGATCATACACCATGATCTAGTGGGGTTTATTCCAGTAATGCAAGTGTTCTTCAATATACGCAAATCAGTCAATGTGATACACCATATTAACAAACTGAAGGATAAAAACCATATGATCATCTCAATAGATGCAGAAAAAGCTTTCGACAAAATTCAACCACCATTTATGATAAAAACGCTCCAGAATGTAGGCATAGAGGGAACTTACCTCAACATAATAAAGGCCATATATGACAAACGCATAGCCAACATCGTTCTCCAGGGTGAAAAACTGAAACTATTTCCACTAGGATCAGGAACAATCAAGGTGGCCCACTCTCACCACTATTATTCAACATAGTTTTGGAAGTTTTAGCCACAGCAATCAGAGAAGAAAAAGAATAAAAAAGGAATCCAATTTAGAAACAAAGAAGTAAAGCTGTCACTGTTTGCTGATGACATGATACTATACATAGGGAATCCTAAAGACTCTACCAGAAAACTAGTATAGCTAATCAATGAATTTCGTAAAGTAGCAGGATACAAAATTAATGCACAGAAATCTCTTGCATTCCTATACACTAATGATGAAAAATCTGAAAGAGAAATTAAGGAAACACTCCCATTTACCATTGCAACCAAAAGAATAATATACCTAGGAATAAATCTACCTAAGACCTGTATGCAGAAAACTATAAGACACTGATGAAAGAAATTAAAGATGATACAAACAGATGGAGAGTTATACCATGTTCTTGGATTGGAAGAATCAACATTTTGAAATGACTACACTATCCAAAGCAATCTACAGATTCAATGCAATCCCTATCAAACTACCAATGGCATTTTTCACAGAACTAGAACAAAAAAATTTCACAATTTGTATGGAAACACGAAAGACCCCTAATACCCAAAGCAATCTTGAGAAAGAAAAATGGAGCTGGAGGAATCAGACTCCCTGACTTCAGACTATATTACAAAGCTACAGTAATCAAGACAGTATGGTACTGGCACAAAAACAGATATATAGATCAATGGAACAGGATAGAAGCCCAGAGATAAACCCACTCCCCTATGGTCAACTAATCTATGACAAAGGAGGCAAGGATATACAATGGAGAAAAGACAGTCTCTTCAATTAGTGGTGCTGGGAAAACTGGACAGCTACATGTAAAAGAATGAAATTAGAACACTCCCTAATACCATGCACAAAAATAAACTCAAAATGGATGAAAGACCCTAATATAAGGCCAGACACTATAAAACTCTTAGAGGAAAACATAGGCAGAACACTCTATGACATAAATCACAGCAAGATCCTTTTTGACCCACCTCCTAGAGAAATGGAAATAGAAACAAACAAAAAAAACAAATGGGACCTAATGAAACCTAAATGTTTTTGCACAGCAAAGGAAACCATAAACAAGATGAAAAGACAACCCTCAGAATGGGAGAACATATTTGCAAATGAAGCAACTGACAAAGGATTAATCTCCAAAATTTACAAGCAGCTCATGCAGCTCAATATCATAAAACAAACAACCCAATCCAAAAATGGGCAGAAGACCTAAAGAGACATTTCTCCAAAGAAGACATACAGATTGCCAACAAACACATGAAAGAATGCTCAACATCACTAATCATTAGAGAAATGCAAATCAAAACTACAATGAGTTATCACCTCACACCAGTCAGAATGGCCATCATCAAAAAATCTACAAACAGGAAATGCTGGAGAGGGTGTGGAGAAAGGGGAATCCTCTTGCACTGTTGGTGGGAATGTAAATTGATACAACCACTATGGAGAACAGTATGGAGGTTCCTTAAAAAAGTAAAAATAGAACTACCATACGACCCAGCCATCCCACTACTGGGCATATTCCCTGAGAAAACCATGATTCAAAAAGAGTCATGTGGGCTTCCCTGGTGGCGCAGTGGTTGAGAATCTGCCTGCCAGTGCAGGGGACACGGGTTTGAGCCCTGGTCTGGGAAGATCCCACATGCCACAGAGCAACTAGGCCCGTGAGCCACAACTACTGAGCCTGCGCGTCTGGAGCCTGTGCTCCGCAACAAGAGAGGCCGCGATAGTGAGAGGCCCACACACCGCAATGAAGAGTGGCCCCCACTTGCCACAACTAGAGAAAGCCCTAGCACAAAAATGAAGACCCAACGCAGCCATAAATAAATAAATAAATAAATAAATAATTTTAAAAAAATGTTTAAAAAAAAAGAAAAAAAACGAGTCATGTACCACAATGTTCATTGCAGCTCTACTTACAATAGCCAGGACGTGGAAGCAACCTGAGTGTCCATCGACAGCGAATGGATAAAGAACATGTGGCACATATATACAATGGAATATTACTCAGCCATAAAAAGCAACGAAATTGAGGTATTTGTAGTGAGGTGGATGGACCACTAGAGTCTGTCATACAGAGTGAAGTAAGTCAGAAGGAGAAAAACAAATACCAAATGCTAACACATATATATTGAATCTAAAAAACAACAAAAACAAAAAGGTTCAGAAAAACCTAGGGGCAGGACAGGAATAAAGTCGCAGACGTAGAAAATGGACTTAAGGACATGGGGAGGGGGAAGGGTAAGCTGGGACGAAGTGAGAGCGTGGCATGGACTTATATATACTACCAAATGTAAAATAGATAGCTAGTGGGAAGCAGCTGCATAGCCCAGGGAGATCAGCTCAGTGCTTTGTGACCCCCTAGAGGGGTGGGGTAGGGATGGTGGGAGGGAGACGCAAGAGGGGGGAGATATGGGGATATATGCATACGTATAGCTGATTCACTTTGTTATAAAGCAGAAACTAACACACCATTTTAAAGCAATTATACTCCAATAAAGGTGTTAAAAAAAAAACAGAAAAAAATTTAA
Organism: Balaenoptera physalus; assembly: GCF_965194825.1. Lineage (NCBI taxonomy): Eukaryota > Metazoa > Chordata > Mammalia > Artiodactyla > Balaenopteridae > Balaenoptera > Balaenoptera physalus. Next base: position 8,289,539 of record NC_138882.1, read on the forward strand.
AAAATAAAAAAGTGAAACAAACAAACAAACAAAAACTTAACAAAGAGTACTTATATTTTAAAAAGTATCATATTGTTGCTTTGATGTATATGAAAATAACGTGATCCAAAGATAATATATTTTTTGTGTTTTATTGTAATTCATCTCTTAAACAATCTCCAAGTTCTCTAAGTGACTAGATGGGAAACAATATTGAAAAATAAAAAAAGAAATAATCAAACAAGCATACCATCAGGATAACTCTGTAATTTATCGCTGATATGGGGAGATGTTGGCATTTACTTGTGCATAAAATAAGTGTTAAAGAAATGTCTTAAGTATTGATAGATGCATTCTCATCTCCATAAAAATTAATGTGTTGTCAAAGCTACAATAATCAGAAAAGAAATATTGGAAAGAATGTAAAAAAAAAAAAAGAAAAAACCAAAAATACCCCATTTACTTTTGCTAAAGACATGTGCTTTGAGATGGGACAGAAAACCAGGTAAAGCCACTCTTAAGACTATCCTTTGCACAAACGTGATTAGGAGTCTACACCTGGTTTATCCTTTAAAAATGCTTTCCTTGATTTCTTAACCGTTGATATAGGGTTCTATTGGTTTGCAGATTATTTCCTTAAAATGGTGGGAGGGACAGATGTGTTTTGAGAGGTACAGAAAACCAGGTAAAGCCACTCTTAAGACTCTATCCTTTGCACAAAAGTGATTGGGAGTCTACACCTGGTTGCCCCTTAAAAAATGCGTTCCTTTACTTCTTAACTGTTGATATAGGGTTCTATTGGTTTGCAAATTGTTTCCTTAAAATGGTGGGAGTACTATTAATTATTTCCTGCCCAGTGTTCTGTTTCCATAGACCTGGCGTGCTTCTACTCATCTAAGCTGATCTCTCTAGCAAGATGCAAGTCAGCTGCTTCATATCGTTTTAAAGCAAGTTTAATTTACTTGATTAAAAGTATGCCTATGTTCAATGTGTCTCCAAAGGCCAGGGAGAGACATTGATGAAGACTTTCCCTTTGAAATAAAATATACAGATTTTGTTTCCCAGCCTTTTCACGTCGATCTTCATTGCTTTCTTAGTTTTCATGTAGTATCCAGTATCACAGAGGTTAGCAGCAGAACGACAGGGAAATGCTTCTGATGGGGTGCCCATTCTCTGGGCTTGTAGGCATAACATATATTTTACAAGAACAATGAGAATCAGTGGGATTCACTTTTCATCATTCCCCATAGAAGAAATTTTCTCTGCAGCAGAAGTGGGGGTGATGGGTCAATGGCTGTGATATAAAGCCCTCAGCAGAAAGACAAGCACTCCTATTTCTGGGAATTTTCTGTCAGTACAATCTCTTTCACAATGTTTCTTTGCCTAGATTGCTTACACAAACCATTAAAATTTGTGAATAAAATGGAGCCCCATTGACCAGAATTCATTACACATTTTTTTTTTAAGTGGAGTGTTTTCTATGTATTTGTATGTTCATATCTTTCAGAGGAAAATATATGACATATATTATTTTTAACATGATGTGCAGAAATTCCTTAAGCAAATATGTGATTAGGCATTTTAAAATACAAGATGTATTTATTTATAGCTTATACCCACACATTTATTTCTATTTATCCAAAAGATTGAAACTACACTTTCTTGGTCCTTTCTTTGGTTTCCTGTTAAAACATATAATTAGGCAGATTTTTAATGTACCTAGTAGCCCTGGGGAGATTAGGCAGTGATCTTTTTGAAACTAAAAATATTGGTAGGAAGTGGTTCTCTTCTTTTTTTCCCCAGGTTCAATAACTTAGCTATTTGTTTCCTGTTTCCAACAGTCAAGGTAATTAGACCATAATGAGAACTCTTTCCTCGGAAGATGACATCTGAAAGTTGAAACTATTTGCTGCACAAACCTTGACACAGAGGGATGGGGCAGGGCTCACCACCTTAGAGGGAGAAAGTTCTGCTACTAGAATGTCACTGCCCTCAGATTATATTTTCCTGAAAAGACTCTAAAGTCCAGGAGGTAAAGTGACATCTGTACTGTTTCTTTATGGAATGATCAATTTTTCATTGTAGAGGAAACATTTCTTTTTTTTTTTTTTTTAGTGTTTTTTTTTTTACTAATTTTTGGCCATGGTATTCTATTTATTTATTTATTTATTTATTTATTTATGGCTGTGTTGGGTCTTCGTTTCTGTGGGAGGGCTTTCTCTAGTTGCGGCAAGTGGGGTCCACTCTTCATCGCGGTGCGCGGGCCTCTCATTATCGTGGCCTCTCTTGTTGCGGAGCACAGGCTCCAGACGCGCAGGCTCAGTAGTTGTGGCTCACAGGCCTAGTTGCTCTGTGGCATGTGGGATCCTCCCAGACCAGGGCTGGAACCCGTGTCCCCTGCATTAGCAGGCAGATTCTCAACCACTGCGCCACCAGGGAAGCCCGAGGAAACATTTCTAAAAGCTCCAGAAAGAGCCAGAACATGCAGGAAACCTGGTTACCGCTTGAATTATCTTTCTTTCTAGGCAGAGCACACATACAGTGACCTGCTCACATCTGAAAGGTATATCTTGATGAATTTTTCACCTGCGTATATATCTGTGTAACCACCACTGAGATAAAAAATTACATTTCCCACCCCTGAAGGCTCTTAACCTCTTCCTGTCATCACCCCACCCAAGAGAGCCCCCATCCTGATTTCTGTCCTCCAGAATGGTTTTGCCTGTCCCGGGATTCCATGTAAATGTAGCCATGCAGTATACACCTTTCTGTCTGGTCTCTTTCTCTCAAGGTTATATGTCCGATCCATCCATGTTGCCCTGGTTAGTTGGGCTCTGGCACATTCAATGCAGTGTAGTTTTCCTTTGTGTGCATATACCACCCTTGATCCGTTCTACCTTTTGTGGACGTTTGTGTATGTCCCAGGTCTTAGGAAGAAAGCTGCTGGGAACATTCTCTTCCACATCTATGGGTGGTGGGAACACTCTGTTTCATGTCTTTGGGTGAATATAAGCACTTGTTTTCCTTGGGTAAGAGTGGAATTCCTGGGGCATCCAGTATGTGCCGCTTTGGTAGATTCTGCCAAACCACTTTCCAATGAGGTTGTATCAACCAGCTCTGCCACCAGGAGCCCGTTGAACACTTTCTGAACATCAATAAGGGGTGCAATCTCACCATTGAACACAAAGTCTCAACTGTTCCCAAAAGGAGTCACTATGTTTGGGCAACAGGAGAGGGAGGAAAAAATAATTCAAAAACTGAAAACTACTCCAAGGGAAGGAGCTGGCCCCAGCTTCACAGGCTCTGTCCAGGGTCTGACGGATCCCCATTTCCCACCCAGTCTGGTCAGGGAGGGCGGGCCAGCGGCGCTGCTTGGGCAGCTCACAGCCTTAGGGCTTTTGGCCATGTGCATGGCCAGGGCTCTCCCAGGACAAACAAGGCTTTCTGGGGTCGGGCTGCCTCTAGCACCATCCAGACCAGTTCATTGCCTTGAAGACTGACATTTGTGTGACTTGCCTACTTGATCCAGTAAGTCACCTGAACCTTTCTCATTTGGGTCAAATTCCATATGTTCTCTTTTTCCAAAAATCTTTCTAATTATTGACCAAAAACTAAATAGTGGTACTACTTAAGGAAGACTGCCACCCTCAATGGCCACCAGTCCCCCAACTTACAGTGGCCCTGTTGCCCTCTCTGGGTCCTGCCTGCCCTGGGGACAACACCATATCCTCTTCTCTTTACTCAGACCCTCATGGGGCCCAGAAGGAGGCCTTTAGTCTCTGGGCTCTAACTAGGCCAGAATCCCAAGGGAGATAGGAATCCAAAATGCCACTCCCAAGCAATTTTAGAAATAAAGGAGACAGAGGTTGATACAAGACCATCGTCCTTACCGACAACTTCTCTGAACAGCCACCATGATATCATTTTTAAAACTTAATATCCCTGCTGCTCCCTCTCCAAATTGAGAATCCTCCACCAATAGGATCTGTGTGGGTTGCCAAAGAGTGAATCTAGAGGGCCTCTGACTGGCAGAGGCCAGAGCCTCTAGGTCAAGGCGCTTTGCCCACCTCGCCCCACTTCCATCACTCCATTTGCGGAATTTCTCCTAGGTTTCCCCTAGAGCTTCTGCCCCTTCCTCTAGACTCTAGTTTGGTTGGTTGAAATCTCTGCTGGGAGTTTCACATGGGCCAGGATGTTCAGCAGGCCCTTGGCCTTTAAAGTTTCATTTGTAACTCAAAGGGTTGGGTGCATAGTGGTTCTTAGTTTTGTGGTAGCATAAAGTTGAACCCCGGACCCCGGAAGCTTATGTGCTTAGTATACGCTTAGCTAGGGAGGGAGCCCAGCTGTCTGTTCACCTTTGCACGAAGGGGCATCTTCAGCTGCCTAGGCAGAGATCCCTGACCCTAACAGGGTCTACCCACCTGTGGCAGAGTTGAGCTGAGTTAAGCACGAGAAGAAGTTAGGGAGATTTCATGGGCTTAAGTATTTCCCTTCTTTCACTCTCTTTTCCCCTTTTCATCAGGAGACTGTTTTGAAAGTTTTGCCCTCCTCTCCTCTCACCCTCCTCCTGTTGGTGACCAACAAGGACAGATGGAGAGGCCCAGCTACAAGTGAAGGGTTGCACTGGAGCCAAATGGACTCGCAGCCCTGCAGATTGGTCCCAGGATCTGACAGTTAGCTGGGGAGATCATGCAGGTGAAGAGGTATTAAGACATGACCCCAGATTCTTGGATACTCCTCCCGTTAAGAAGCAGAACTTATTACCCCCCCCACTTAAGTGTGGGTTGGACTTCATGCCTCCATTTTCACAAATAGAAGAAAGCAGAAGTGATGGTGTGTGACTCCATGACTAGGTCCTAAAAGGCACTGTAGTATCCTGCTTGTTTCTTTTTTTCTCTCTGTCTCTCCCCCTCCTCTCTCTCTCTCTGTCTCTCTGTCTCTCTGTCTCTCTCTCTCTCTAGCCTAACCCAAAATCCAAGATGACAAAGATATACCCCAAAGTTTTCTTCTAAGGGCTTTATAGTTTTAGCTCTACCAAATAGAAATGTGATACATTTTTATTTAATTCTTATGTATGGTATGGGGTAGAGGTCCATCTTCATTCTTTTGCACTTGGAAATCCAATTGTACCAGCACCATTTTTTGGGAAAAAAACCCCAAAAAACCTATTACCATGACTACCCTGTTTTGATTATTGTGGCTTTGTAATCAGGACTGTAACTCCTCTGACTTTGTGTTTCTTTTTAAAAATTATTTTCTAGTCTTCTCAGTAAAGAGCATTTCTGGAAAAAGAAAAGCCAACTGACATTGCACAGACTAAGTTGAATCTGTAGATCAGTTTGGAGAGTAATATCATCTTCACAGTATTGCCTTCTGATTCATGCCTTCCTTGTTTTTGGAGGAATGGATCTTTAATTTCTTTTAGCACTTGTTTTGTAGTTATTAGTATACAAGTTTTGCAATTCATCTATTAATTTTATTTCTAGTATTTCATTCTTTGTAATATTATTGTACATTATTATTCACATTTCATTTATGGAGTATTTATTGCTACCTTATATAAATACAATTGATTTTATTGACTTTTATCCTACAACTTTTGTAAACTAGTCTATAGTATTTTAGTGTTTTCCTTAGGATTTGCTATATAGAATATCATGTCTTCTGTGAATAGAGATTGTTTTCTTCTTTTCTATTCTGAGTGTCTCATATGGTTTTTTTGTGTGTGTCTAATTGCTCTGGATAGATCCTCCAGTGAATTCTGGATGAAAGTAGAGAGTAGACATCCATGGATTTTTCCTGATCTTAAGAGGGAAACATTCTTTCACCATTAATGATGATACTAGATTGTTTTCTTAGATGCCTTTTAAAATGTTGATGATTTTTCTTATATTTCTAGTGTTTTGACTGTTTCTTTTCTTTCCATGAAAGCTTTTTGGATTTTGTCAAATGCTATTTCTTCTTAGATATATAACCAATCATGGGTTTCTTGTACTCTATTCTATTAATATAGTATATTAAATGAATTGATTTTCTGATGTTTAAACAACTTTGCATACCTGATATAAACCCTACTTGGTCATGATGTATAATTTTTGTTATATGTTGATGGATTACATTTGCTAGTATGTTGCTAAGGACATTAGTGTGTTCATATTCATAAGAGATATTGGTCTATACCCCTCATTTCTTCTGCATCTTTTTCTGATTTTGGTAGTGGGGTAATATGGGCTTCATAGAATGAGTTGGGGACTGCTTGTGGCTATTCTGTTTTATGGAAGGATTTGTGAAGGATTACCATTAAGTATGTTTTAAATGGTGGAATTCACCTGTGAAGCCATCTAGACCTGGGTGTTTTATTTTAATATTTAAATTTTCTAATTCATTCTTTGTAATTATTATAAATTTAATCAGATTGACTATATCTACCTGTCTTGTGAAAGGGAAGCTTTGTCCTTTCTTTCACAGCTGCCTGAATTACAGCTTCTAAAACTAAAGAGCTAAGGAGAGGTTGAGAATGGTAATGTCCTACTCCTCCTGGGATAAAAAAATAGCCCTAGATTTGGAGCTGGGTTAAGTGGGAACCCCATCTTCTTGGTCATATCCACCCAGAGTAGAGCTTCCATCACACTGAGATGGGAGTCAAGATGAGAAATAGTTCATGGCTCAAATGCCACAGATTCTCATTACCCTTAGTGAGCGTTAGTAGTTTTTCTTGAATAAACATTTCTCCATATACTGCATGCCTTTAGAAAAGTTTCCACAGATGTTAAATAGTTGGTGGTTTTGTCATATACTATTACCAGCTAAATGGTTGTTTCGCTGGGGAGAAGTTCTGCTGAGCTCCTCTTATCACCATTCTGAAATCCTGCCCCGTGACCATTTTTAAAGGCAGCATTGTAACATATTAAATTAGGCATATTTCAGAAAATGTCAATGAACGTTTCCAGTATGATTCTTTAGAATAATATGAATATTTCTTTATTTCTTTAAAGACCTGTGTATGTGTGAGTGAGTTTAAGATCCTTGGTATTAGAATACCATTAATTCTAGTTGAAATGGAAACCTATAAAGGAAAGGTTATATCATGCCTCAATACATTTACTTCCTCTACTGAAAAACTTAATAGAATATTCTTTAAGCATGAATTCCCATTTACAATAATTTTACATAATCTAATTATGATGTTTAAACACTAAAAATATAATGCCAATCAGCATAACTATTAAAACAGTACATAGAATCCAGAAACTTAATGTTCTAAATAATTACGAAGTGCATGAATTAAAATTCTAAAATCTACATACATTTATAAAAAATATCTAAGTTATAAATTTAAACCTTCAAGTGATATTAAAAAATCTGAGGTTAAGATCATATTGTAGTACACTTAGGTTTTAAATTTAAACTTAGAATTTTCTGTATAGTATTACATTCACAAAAGAAAAAAATAACTATCTTTCTATTAAAAAGAACGGCAAAAAAATAAAATTATTTTTATAGTCTATATTTTCAAGTACTAAAGCCAGGCTTATATGTGCAAATAGGTAATAATAAACACGGACATTTTCTAATATTAGATACAGTGGTCTTAAAATTAACTCATATAAGACCTTATCTCATGTTCAAAATACTGAGTGAATGTAGACTATCTGGATAAGAAATTTGAGTAAATACCGTTACACATATTTTTGAAATTTAAGCTCATATCCTGTATTGACAAAAAATAATTGCTATGCAAACAATAAATCACTATGAAAATAATAAAATTACAAGTAATACATGTGGCATAATTTTTCTCTAACAGAAGACATGTCCCAATGATTCATGTACTATTATATTTCAAATATTTCATATACAACCACCTCCTTTCCCCACCCATTACAAACCTATTTTTTAATTTATACTTGAAATAAGGATACTAGTTTGGATCATTGAGCACCTAGGGTTTGGATATTACTATTTAACACCTCAGCCACAGTGAGTGACACCATTTTGAGGAGTATCTCAAATTCTCCAACTCTTACAGAACGAACATCTTTGGTGGTCTCTTCCGCTTGTTAACTGTTTCACTAGAAAGAGTTTTATCCCTTTGGAGTTTCATAAGGACACGTATTCCCCTGAGTATTTGAGGGAGTTGTATTTTTGGAATCATCTAATAGCCCCACAAAACAATTTGCCTTGGTCTTAAATTGACATCAAGAGCCCAATTTATACCTACAAAAGAAGAATCCAACAGTCACACAAAAGTTGTAATCAACTTTGCTGGAGCTGTAGGAATATTTTCTCTGGATGTTTTTGTGACACATACATTCTTGCATCTTAATAATTCTAGTGCAAGGAATTTTTGTTAATGTATTCATTGCTTACAAAAATGTATTATTATTGGCAAGATTAATGTATATGATAGGTTTATATCATTTTTTAAATTGGTTGTACTATTAATAGCTTGACAACTGGATTTATATTTAAGTTGATGATTTTATCTATTAAATCCTAGACTTTGAAAAGTTATTATTATTGGTGAAATGAACAAGATAGACTAATTGAAAAGTATGTAAACTTAAATCAGTAAAGAGGAAAAGTATGACCAAATTGATAATTTTAAAATGTATATGACATATAGATGAATGTAGTTGCAATGGTCTTGGCCAAAAGTTGGCTACTTTGTACAGTAAGTTAATTTTTTTTTTAACATCTTTATTAGAGTATAATTGCTTTACAATGGTGTGTTAGTTTCTGCTTTATAACAAAGTGAATCAGCTATACATATACATACATCCCCATATCTCCTCCCTCTTGCGTCTCCCTCCCACCCTACGTATCCCACCCCTCTAGGGGGTCACAAAGCACCCAGCTGATCTCCCTGTGCTATGCTGCTGCTTCCCACTAGCTATCTATTTTACATTTGGTAGTATATATAAGTCCATGCCACTCTCTCACTCCGTCCCAGCTTACCCTTCCCCCTCCCCGTGTCCTCAAGTCCATTCTCTACGTCTGCATTTACTTTTGATGAAGACTTTTGATTTTGCAAATTAATGCTACACGAAGTGTTCTTCTAAAGGCATTGCAGGGTACAAGGCATAATTTGGCTAATTGTAGTTTTTCAAACTGCTTATCAGTCTAGCAGATCTCCAACAATTACCTCTCAGAGACTGTTTGGATTGGAGACTTCTTGGGCCTATGCCCCCTGCTTTACCTGTGGAAAAGTCTCTCCTAAATTCAGCTGAAATGAGACAATCAAGTACAAAAGAAAAATACATGAAAAATGTCTTTATACATACAGTAATCATCGAACTATGGTCAATGAGCTTAACTGGTCATATGGGTTATGACCTAAGGAAGTTTTTATCATTTATAAATGTTTGTAAAAATTACAAAGAAGAATGTGCACTAGAAATTGTAGTATCCAAAAAAAAAAAAAAAGTAAAATATTTATCATGTAGCCTTTTATGGTAAAATTTGATAACCAATGATATAGATAAGCAATAGCAATAGCAAAGCATGTGGTAAAAGAATAAGCAGGTTAATGTAAAAATATTTACTAGATTTTATGTTTCCAAAACAAAGTGTCTAATGACCTTATATAAAAAACAAAGTCTAGTTATTACCAAATATTACATCTTCAAACCAAAAATCAACTCACTTAATACAAAAACTTAGGCCTGATTACCTTATGCTAATAACCAAGTCAAATTACTTACTACATAGTATACCTTAAAACCAAAAGGTCTAATTACTTTATACAAATATCTTTGCCTAATTATATTACACAATGACATAGGTCTAAAGACACCATACAAATACCTATTTTGTTAGCAGTACTATGCTTAACAAACTAAATTCAACAAAAGCTATGTCACACTACTAATGCTTAGATCATTGTTGAATACAAATCACCTGGTGGCAAAGTGAAAGAAAAAAATGGCATTTAAGCTCAAGAGACTTAGTGAGTGCACATCTTGGCACAAGGAAGCTTTAGAAGGCTGTCAACAAAGGGTGTTTTATACAGTGTATAGATATATAATTGATTTAGAGCTAGACTGGAAAAGCTCTGGAGATTTTTAGATGTCTGGCTTTTGGGGTGGTTTTTTTTGTTTGTTTGTTTGTTTTTACTTTTGGGCATAGTAAGGGCACTGGGATTCATGACATGATGCTTAAAATCAGAACTCCACAGATAACCTCCAAAAACAATTATTTTGAAATCCAGTTTAATATTTTTGGTAGCTTGAGATTTAGGTGTCTAAGAAAGCTTTGCCTAAATCAAGGTCACTAAACTTCATGCCTTGGGTTCCTTCTAATTTTATAGCTTTACCTCTTACAGTTAGGTCTTTGATCCATTTTTTAAAATTAGGTACATTTGATTTATAATATTGTGTTAGATTCAAGTGTACAGCAAAGTTATATGTCCTTTATATATGTAAATATTCTTGTATTCAATTCTTTTCCATTATAGGTTATTATAAGATATTGAATATACTTCCTTGTGCTCTACAGTAAATCCTTATTGTTTATCTATTTTATATATGGTAGTGTGTATCTGTTAATCCCATACTCCTAATTTATCCCTCCCCCCCTTTCCTCTTTGGTAACCATAAATTTGTTTTTTATGTCTGTGAGTTGTTTCTGTTTTGTAAATAAGCTCATTTTATCATTTTTAGATTCCACACAAAATTTTTTAATATATAAAATAAAATTATATATATATATAATTTTCTTTCTCTGACTTACTTCACTTCATATGATAATCTCTAGGTCCATCCATGTTGCTGCAAATGGCATTATTTGATTCTTTTTTATGACTGAGTAATATTCTATATATATATATATATATATATATATATATATATATATATATATATATATATATATATATATAAAACATCCTCTTATCTATTGATGAACGCTTAGGCTGCTTCCATGTCTTGGCTATTGTAAATAGTGCTGCTATAAACATTGGGGCACATGTACCTTTTCAAATTAGAGTTTTTGTCTTTTCCAGATATATGCCCAGGAGTGGGATTTCTGGATCATATGGTAACTATTTTTAGTTTTCTTAAGGAACTTTCCATACTGGTGTCCATAGTGGCTGCACCAAATTATATTTACACCAACAGTGTAGGAGGGATCCCTTTTCTTCACATCCTCTCCAGCAATTATTATTTGTAGACTTTTTGATGATGGCCATTCTGACTGGTGTGTGGTGATACCTCATTGTAGTTTTGATTGGCATTTCTTCAATAATTAGTGTTGTTCAGTATTTTTTCTTGTGCCTATTGACCATCTGTATGTCTTCTTTGGAGAAATATCTCTTCAGGTCTTCTGCCCATTTTTTGATAGGGTTTATTTATTTATTTTTTATATTGAGTTGTATCAATATGAGCAGTTTGTATATTTTGGAAATTAACCCCTTGTCAGTCTCTTGGTTTGCAAATATTTTCTCATATTCCATAGGTTTCCTTTTTGTTTTTTAATCTCTATTTTATTTTTTTCTCTCTGAGCTTTATTATTTCTTTCCTTCTTCTAATATTAGGCTTTGTTTGTTCTCCTCTTTTCTAATTCTTTTAGGTGGTAGATTAGGTTGTTTATTTGGGATTTTTCTTATTTTTTTGAGGAAGGCTGTATCCCTATAAATTTCCTGCTTAGAATTGCTTTTGCTGCATCCCACAGATTTTGTGTGGTTGTGTTTTCATTGTCATTTGTCTTGAGGTATTTTTTAAATTTCCTCTTTGATTTCATGTTGACCCATTGGTTTTTTAGTAGCATGTTGCTTAGTCTCCATGTAATCTTTTTTTTTTTTTCATTTATTTTTCTGTGGTTGATATCTGGTTTCATGCCATAGTGGTCAGAAAAAATGCTTGAAATAATTTCTATCCTCTTAAATTTGTTGATGATTGTTTTGTGTCCTAGAATATTATCTCTCCTAGAGAATGTTCCATTTGTGCTTGAAAAAAACGTCTATTTTGCTTTTTTTTTTAGTGTCCTGTAGATATCAATTAAATCTAACTCTTCTATTGTGTCATTCAGAATCTCTGTTGCCTTATTGATTTTCTGTCTGGAAGAACTGTCCATTGATGTCTGTGGGATGTTAAAGTCTACTATTATTGTATTCCTGTCCATTTCTCCCTTTATGTATGCTAGTATTTGTTTTATGTATTTAGGTACTCCTATATTTGGAGCATATATGTTAATGAGTGTGATATCCTCTTCTTGTATTGATCCTTTTATCATTATATAGTGTCCTTCTTTGTCTTTCTTTATGGCCTTTGTTTTAAAGTCTATTTTATCTATATGAGTATTGCTACCCTGACTTTTTTGTCATTTCCATTTGCATGAAATATCTTTTTCCATCCCCTCACTTTTAATATATATGTGTCTTTCACCTTAAAGTGGGTCTCCTGTAGGCAGCATATTGTAGGTTCTTGTTTTATTATCCAATCTGTGACTATGTCTTTTGATTGGAGCATTTATTCCATTGACATTTAAAGTAATTATTGATAAGTATGTATTTATTGCCATTTTAAGCCTCGTTTTCTAGTTGATTTTGTAGTTCTTTGTTGCTGCTTTCTTCTTTTTGTTTTTTCTTCTGTGGCTTGATGATTTTCTTCTGTATTATACTTGAGTTCCTTTCTTTTGGGTTTTTGTGAATCTGTTGTATGTTTTTGATTTGTGGATACCCTGATTTTCAAGTATATTACCCATAAGTATATTGACTTGCTTTAGGTTGGTAGTCATGTAAACTCAAACACATTCTAAAAGATATACATTTTCTTACTCCCCTCCCCCACATTTTGTGATTTTGATGTCCTATTTTATATTCATGTTTATCTTTTTGCTGTTCACTGTAGTTATTATTGCTTTCACAGAATTTTATGATTGTTTCTTAATCTATGTACTGGCTTATTTAAGTGATCTTCAGTTCTTGTATATATTTACCTTTCCTATTGTGATTTTCCCTTTCCTATAGATTCTTCTTCTTTTCTATTTAGAGAAAACCTTTCAATATTTATTTTAATAGAAGTTTAGTATTGCTGTACTCTTTTAGTTTTTGCTTGTCTGAGAAATTCTTTATCTCTTCTTCTATTCTAAATGATGATCTTGCAAGTAGAGTATCCTAGGTTGCAGGTTTTTCCATTTCAGAACTTCGCAGACCATAGGGGGTGGCAAGATATAGTCAATGTTTCTGTAAAGAAATCAGCTGATAGCCTCATGGGGGTACCCTTGTAACTGACTCTGTTTTTCTCTTGCTGCCTTTAGAATTCTCTATCTTTAATTTTTGCCATTTTAATTATGATATACTTTGGCATAGGTCTGTTTGGATTCATCTTGTTTGGGACCTTCTGTGTTTTCTGTACCTGGATATTTGTTTCCTTTTAGGTTTGGAAAGTTTTCAGCCATAATTTCTTCAAATGTATTTTTGATCCTCTTTTCTTTTTCTTCTCCTTATGGGATTCCTATTATGCATAGGTTGGCAATCTTTATATTATCCCATATATCTTGTATGTTGCTTTCATTTTTTTAAATTTGTATTTGTGTCTCTTGTTCTAATTTTGTGATTTCCATTATTCTATCTTCCAGATTACTTATTTGTTCTACATTATTTAGTTTGCTATTTATTGCCTTTAGCTTGGTTTTCATCTTGGCCATTTAGTTGTCTAATTTTGATTGACTCCTCTTTATAATTTTTAGTTCTTTCTTACTATGATCTGTCTTTCTATCAATAGTCTTTCTTAATTCTTTCAAAATTTTTGTTACCTTCTTTTTGAACTTGGGGTCTGGTATACTGGAGAAGTCTGTTTCTTTGTTTTTCCTTTCAGGGTATTTCTCTTGTTCTTTTAATTGGGAGTAGTTCCTCTGCTTTTTCATTTTACTTATATTTCTCTGACTCTATGAATGTAGGAGAAACAGTTGTCTGCTGTGGTCTTGAAGGGCTATTTTTATGTGGTAACAACACTGTGTAGACTCTACAACTCCAAAATTTTTGGTGAGAGGGCTGTTTTTGGTAGGGATGCTTACCACATTTTTCCTCAAGGTAGGCTAGCCCTTGTCCCCTTGATAGGGTGTGTGTTTGGTGTTGTGGTGTGCAGAGCCTGTATATCGGACAGGGCTTCCTCTTTGCTCTGTGGTTGTCACAAGCCTGTCAGGGACAGGGTTTGCTCCTCAGTTGTTGTAGAAGCCCCCATATCCGTTTCTAAGCTGCAGTTTGAGTTAATGCTTCATCTGGGAAATTTGCCACTGTGTGTTCTTCCCCAGGAGTTGTCAACCAGAAGTGCAAATCTGTGATGCCACTTCTCACCCAGTTTGTGTGTCCACAAAGATCACCATTGCTCACACTGCCTTTGGGGGCTGCCTCCATTTTGGGAGCAGTGGTAATCGTCTCAGAAGTCCCTTAGGTATGCATATGCAATAACAAAGACACCAGCACGAAAACATGCCAAAGCTACACCCTTGGAATAAGCTCAGGTTTCATCCCTGCTTCCGCATGTGTGCACCCACAAATTTAGCAAAACCCATTGTGGGCAGAGGTGCACACTGCTGTGAACATGCTGATAATGAGGCTGCTGTTGAGGATCCACAGCCCTGCCTTCCTGTGCTGACAATGGGGCTGCCATGACAGACCCATACTCTGTCCTATGTGCATCCCCAGTTGTGACCTGGGCCACACTCCAGGCCTTTTGAGCTGTCTCTGTGCAGCCAAACTGAGCTCTCTCTCCAGGTCTGTCTGTTAAAGCTTGAGTTTCAGCACTCAGTTGATTCACACAGCAGCAGGCGTATGTCTAGGGCTGGGAAGAGTGGCCACATGGCCAGAATCATCTGTATTGGTCTCTTTCTACCCTTCAGGGCTGTACACCAGCTTCCACACTCTCTTCTTGAGCCTATGAAACTCCCTATCTGTCCCAGCAGACCCCCCAGCCAGTGAAGGATGTTCTCAAGTTGAAGGAATATTTCCTCTTTCAAGATGCCTCTCAGGGGTGCATGTCCTGTCCCTCTTCCTCTTCTTCCTTTTCCCTTCATCCTACCCAGTTATATGGGGATCTTTCTTGCAGCTTTGGTTGTATGAGGTTTTCTACATGTTTTCAGTAGGTATTTGGTGAGAATTTTTTCACATGTAGATGTATTTTTGATGTATTTGTGGGAGGAGGTGAGCTTCATGTCCCATTACTCTGCCATCGTGATCTCCTCTCCTCCCAAAGAGAATTTTTTTTAAATGATGGTTTTCAACTGACCTAACTGGCTAGATATTCTGGCTTGGTTACATGACCAAAATGACATGAAAACTATGCCAGAAATTTCTGCTTTGATCTCTTCCAAAAACTAAAATTCTATAGGTAGATATCAGCGATTCAATTTGGAAATATAGGACAGTTGATATATTTATGAGGACCCTGGGGAGCTTGCTTGTGGGCTGTATCTAGGACCCCCAATGTTTTCCTGCACTCTACTTATTTTGAAGTGCAATATCCTCTGCCTTCAAATAAAAGGCTTCTGTGAGTATGTCTTGTGAGTCTTATGAGTCTTTCAAAGATCCAAACTTGGGAGTCTTTGCAAAATTTCAGTACCACTTCCAGAATTCTCAAAAACTGTTGAGATCATAGCTTAATACCTTAAATGAAAAGATAAAGCAGACTTTATAACTTACTATTGTAAGTCATGTTCTTGCTATATACGGTTGTATGCAGCTCAATCACAGTATTCCAACCAGTGCAGACTGCTGATTTTAGTTTTTTGGTAAGCATGTAGATCAGTGAGTGGTAGACTTTTAGAGGTAGAATTAAGTTGGCATTATTTGGTATTCTGAGGTGTGCTTATTGGAGTGTATACTTTCTTGATTGGCTGACTTCCAGAAATAGGAGGATGACATTGATTTATGTTCACTGACACAATTAGCCTTTCAAAGTGTGTGTGTGTGTGTGTGTGTGTGTGTGTGTATGTATGTATATATATACACACATATAAATTAGAACACTACCAGGAGACCAGAGACCTAATTCTTAACCTACCATTAGCTACCAGGTTCAGATACCACCCTGAGAATTTTTCCACATTTATAAAACTTTATAAAAATGACATCAGGACTAAATAAGTTCTAATTTCCCCGTAAGTTTTAAAACAAATTAATCCTAAAATCAATAGAACTGAAGACACAGTCAGAATCTGGACCAAAATGTTATTATAACTTTAAAAATAAGGGGAAATTTCAAATTTATAATTAAAGAAGAAGGGAAGAAAGAAAGAAAAGAAAGAAAGAAAGAAAGAAAGACAAAAAAGAATTAAAAGAAGAAACAAGGAAATAAAGAAAGAAGATGATTTATTTGCCCAGATGCTACAGGGGAAAAAGTGAAAAGGAAGCACATAAAAGTGAGCTATAATGGATTACTCAAAGGTTACCTGTTTTTATGTTATTAAAAATATCTTCAAGCAGCTAACTCTGTAGAATTTGCTGCTCAAAATAAGCCCTGGAATCAGCTTAGTGCTGTGCTTAATACATTTTCCACATGGAAAAAAAACAACCTCTTTGAACCTGCATTGTTAAACAATATGGTTGTTAGAATGTAACAGCCATATTGATCTAAAGAGAATGATTTCTATTACACTTCATATTAAATTTTATATAGGAATACAATTCTCAATATTCTATTTGAACAAAGGGCCTTCTCCCTCCTTCCACCACCCTGCAATATCTCTCTCTCTCTCTATCTCTCTTTCTATCTCTCTCTCTCTTCCCCTAGCATACTTCTTGAGGACTGTTTTTGGGAAATTTATATAAACTTCCCAAAAGTTTATATAAAGCAAACATTTCTTTGAATCTTGAACAGAGTATTATACAAGAAAGAAAATAAGTACTGAACAGTTTATATAGTTTATTTTATGTCATTGCTATGACATACTAACAAGCTTTTAGATTCAATGATCTTTTGTATAGTTTTCTTCATTTCTATTTCATTTATTTCTTCTCTGATCTTTATGATTTCTTTCCTTCGACTAACTTTGAATTTTGTTTGTTCTTCTTTCCCTAGTTGCTTTAGATGTAAGGTTAGGTTGTTTATTTGAGATTTTTCTTGTTTCCTGAGGTGAACTTTTCTTGCTATAAACTTCCCTCTTAGAACTGCTTCTGCTGCATTCATTAGGTTTTGGATCATTGTGCTTTTGTTTTCATTTGTCTCTAGGTATTTTTTAATTTCCTCCTTGATTTCTTCAGTGATCCATTGGATGTTTAGTAGCATATTGTTTAGCCTCCATTTGTTTGTGTTTTTTAGTTTTCTTTTAGTTGATTTCTAATCTCATAGCATTGTGGAGAGAAAAGATACTTGATATGATTTCATTTCTTTTTTTTAATTTACCAAAGCTTGCTTTGTAGCCCAGCATGTGATCAATACTGAAGAATGTTCCATGTGAACTTGAGAAGAATGTGTATTCTGCTTTTGGATGGAAAGCTCTATAAGATTCAGTTAAGTCCATCTCGTCTAATGTGTCATTTAAGGCCTGTGTTTCCTTATTGATTTTCTGTCTAGATGATCTGTCCATTGATAAAAGTGGGGTTTTAAATAATACCACACTTTTATTGTGTTACCGTTGATTTCTCCTTTTATGGCTGTTAGTTTTTGCCTTATATATTGAGGTGCTCTTATGTTGGATGTATATATATTTACAAATGTTGTATCTTTTCCTTGGACTGATCCCTTGATCATAATGTAGTGTCTGTCTTTGTCTCTTGTAACAGTCTTCATTTTTAAGTCTATTTTGTCTGATATGAGTATTGCCACTCCAGCTTTCTTTTGATTCCCATTTGTATGGAATTCCTTTTTCCATCCTCTCATTTTCAGTCTGTATGTGTCCCTAGATCTGAAGTGGGTCTCTTGTAGACAGCATATGTATGGGTATTGTTTTGGTATCCATTCAGCCAGTCTGTGTCTTTTGGTTGGAGCATTTAATCTGTTTACATTTAAGGTAATTATCAATATGTTTGTTCTTATTGCCATTTCAGTAATTGTTTTGGATTTGTTATTGTAGATCTTCTTTTCTTCCCTTCCTCTTTTGTTCTCTTCTCTTGTGATTTGATGACTAACTTTAATGTTGTATTTGGATTGCTTTTTCTTTTTTGTATGTGTATCTATTGTGGATTTTTGATTTGCAGTTACCATGACGTTTTGATACAGCAGTCTATGTATAAACAAGATTTTTAAAGTTGCTAGTCTTTTCATTTCAAATGAATTTCCAATATCCTGCCTTTGTCCCCTCCTCTTCTCACGATTGCTGGTTTTAATATCATATTTGTGTGTGGATGATTTCCTACCTTTAGTGTAGGTTTGCCTTTACTGGTGAGCTTTTCCATTCATAATTTTCCCGTTTCTGGTTGTGGCTTTTTCTTTTCTGCTTTAAGAAGTTCCTTTAGCATGTGTTGCAAATCTGGTCTGGTGTTGCTGAATTCTCTTAGCTTTTGCTTGTCTGTAAAACTTTTGCTTTCTCCACTGAATCTGAATGAGAGCCTTGCTGGGTAGAGTATTCTTGGTTGTAGGTTCTTCCCTTTCATCACTTTAAATATATTGTACCACTCTCTTCTGGCCTTCAGAGCTTCTGCAGGTAATCAGCTGATAACGTTATGGGAGTTCCCTTGTATGTTATTTGTTGCTTTTCCCTTATTGCTTTTTGTATTTTTTATTTGTCTTTAATTTTTGTCAATTCAACTGCTATGTGTCTCAGTGTGTTTCTCCTTGGCTTTATCCTGCCTGGGACTCTCTGTGCTTCCTGGACTTGGGTGACTGTTTCCTTTCCCATGTCTGGGAATTTTTCTGCTATTATCTCTTCAAATATTTCCTCAGTTCCTTTCTCTCTCTCTTCAACTTTTGGGACCCCTGTAATGTGAATATTTGTGCATTTAATGTTGTCCCAGAGGTCTCTTAGACTGTCCTCATTTCTTTTCATTCTTTTTTCTTTATTCTGTTCCACAGCAGTGAGTCCCACCATTCTGTCTTCCAGCTCACTTATCGTTCTGCTTCAGTTATGCTGCTATTGATTCCTTCTAGTATATTTTTCATTTCAGTTATTGTGTTGTTCATCTCTGTTTGTTTGTTCTTTAGTTCTTCTACGTTTTTGTTAAACATTTTTTGCATCTTCTCGATCCTTGCCTCCATTCTTTTTCCGAGGTCTTGGGTCATATTCACTATCATTATTCTGAACTCTTTCTCCAGCAGGTAGCCTATCTCCACTTCACTTAGTTGTTCTTCTGGGGTTTTATCTTTTTCCTTCATCTGGGACATATTCCCATGCCTTCTCATTTTGTCTAACTTTCTGTGATTGTGGTTTCCATTTCACAGACTGCAGGACTGTAGTTCTTCTTGCTTCTGCTGTCTGCTGTCTGGTGGATGAGGCTGTCTAAGAGGTGTCTGCAGGCTTCCTGATGGAAGTGACTCTCCTGGTGGGTGGAGCTGGGTCTTGTCCCTCTGGTGCACAAGGCTGTGTTCAGGAAAACTTTGAGCAGCCTGTCTGCTGATGGGCGGGGCTGCTGTGTTCCCACCCTGTTGGCTGTTTGGCCTGAGTTGTCCCAGCACTGGAGCCTACAGGCTGTTGTGTGGGGCTAATGGTGGCCTCCAGAAGGGCTCATGCCAATGAGTACTCCCCAGAACTGCCACTGCCAGTGTCTTTATCCCTGCAGAGAGCCACAGCCACCCCCTGCCTCCACAGGAGACCCTCCATTACTGGCAGGTAGGTCTGGCTGTCTTTAATGGTGTCAATGCGTTTTTCTCCCTGGCTTCTGTTTCACATGGGACCTTGTTGCGCCCTCTGTGAGTGGAGTCTCTGTTTCCCCCTACTACCATGAATTTCTTGCTATCAAACCCCACTGGCTTTCAAAGCCAGATTCTCTGGTGGCTCCTCCTCCCATAGCCAGACCCCCAGGCTGGGAAGCCTGATGTTTGGCTCAGGACTCTTACTCCTGTGGGAGGGCCTCTGTGGTACAATTGCTCTCCAATCTGTGGTTCACCTACCTGGCAAGTGTGGGATTTGATTTCATCACAACTGCGCCTTTCTTACCATCTAGTTGTGGCTTCTTTTTTGTCTTTGGCTGTAGGGTTTCTTTTTGGGTAGGTTCCAGCATTTTTCTGTTGATGGTTGTTCAGCAGTTAGTTGTGATTTTGGTGTTTCCGTAAGAAGGGGTGAGCCCACATCTTTCTAATACTTGGTCATCTTGACCTCCAGCCTCCTTTTTTGTTTTTTTTTTTTAAATTTTTTAAAATTATAGTTGACTTATAATGTGTTAATTGCTGCTGTACAGCAAAGTGACTCAGTTATACATATATGTGCATCCTTTTATATATTCTTTTCCATTATGGTTTATCCCAGGATTTTGAATATAGTTCCCTGTGCTATATAGTAGGACTTTGTAGTCCATGCATTCTACATGTAATAGTTTGCATCTACTAATGCCAAACTCCCAGTCCATCCCCCCCTCACTTCCCTTTGGCAACCAACCACAAGTCTGTTTTCTATGTCTGTGAGTCTGTTTCTGTTTCATAGAAAGGTTCATTTGTATCATATTTTAGTTTCCACATATAAGTGATATCATATGGTTTCAGTCTTTCTCTTTCTGATTTACTTCAGTTAGTATGATAATCTCTAGTTGCATTCATTTTGCTGCAAATGGTATTATTTCGTTCTTTTTATGCCTGAGGAGTATTCCATTTTATACATGTACCACATCTTCTTTATCAATTTGTCTGTTGATGGACATTTAGGATGTTTCCATGTCTTAGCTATGTGAATAGTGCTGCTATGAACATAGGGGTGCATGTATCTTTTTGAATTATAGTTTTGTGTGGGTATATGTCCAGGAGAGGCATTTCTGGATCATATATGATAATTCTATTTTTAGTTTTTTGAGGAACCTCTATAGTGTTTTCCGTAGTGGATGCACCAACTTACATTCCCACCAATAGAATAAGGGGTTCCCTTTTCTCCACACTTTCTCCAGCATTTGTTATTTGTAGACTTTTTAATAATGGCCATCCTGACTGGTGTGAGGTGGTACCACATTGTAGTTATGATTTTAATTTCTCTAATAGTGATATTGAGTTTCTTTTCACGTGCCTGTTGGCCATCTGTATGTCTTCTGTGGAGAAATGTCTATTTAGGTCTTCTGTCCCTTTTTGATTGGGTTTTTATTTTTTTGCTGTGGAGTCGTATGAGCTGTTTGTATGTTTTGGAAATTAAGCCCTTTTCGATTGCATAGTTGGCAAAAATTTTCTCCCAGTCTGTAGGTTGTCTTTTTGTTTCATTTATGGTTTCCTTAGCTGTGCAAAAGCTTGTAAGTTTGATTAGGTCCCATTTATTGGTTTATGTCTTTATTTCTATTGCCTTGGGAGACTGACCTAAGAAAACATTGGTACAATCTATCTCAGAGAATGTTTTGCCTATGATCTCTTCTAGGAGTTTTATGGTGTCCTGTCTTATATTTAAGTCTTCATGCCATTTTGAGTTTATTTTTGTATATGGTGAAAGAGTGTGTTCTAACATCACTGTTTTATATGCAGCTGTCCAAATTTCCCAGCACCACTTGCTGAAGAGACTGTCTTTTCCCCATTGCATATTCTTGCCTCGTTTGTAAAAGGTTAATTGACCATAGGTATGTGGGTTTATTTCTGGGCTCTCTGTTCTGTTTCATTGATCCATATTCATTGATCTGTTTTTATGCCAGTACCATGCTGTTTTGATTACTGTAGCTTTGGAGTATTGTTGGAAGTCTGGGAGGGTTATGCCTCCAGCTTTGTTCTTTTTCCTCAGGATTACTTTAGCAATTCTGAGTCTTTTTTTTTTAGGGTTCCACATGAATTTTAGGGTTATTTGTTCTAGGTCTGGGAAAATGCCATGGGTAATTTGATAGGGATTGCATTAAATCTGCCAATTGATTTGGATAATATGGTCATTTTAACAATATTAATTCTTCCAATCCAAGAGCATGGGATATCATTCTATTTCTTTGAATCATGTTTAATTTCCCTTATTAATGTTTTATAGTTCTCAGCATATAAGTCTTTCACCTCCTTGGTGTGGTTTATTCCTAATTATTTTATTTTTTTGGTGCAATTTTAAAAGATATTCTTTTTTTACATCCCCTTTCTGATATTTCATTGTTAAAGAAAGACAACAGATTTCTGTATGTTAATTTGTATACTGCTACCTTGCTGTATTAATTTATCAGTTCTAGTAGTTTTTGTGTGAAATCTTTAGGGTTTCTATATATAATATCATGTCATTTTCATATAATGACAATTTTACCTCTTCTCTTCCAATTTAGATATCTTTTATTTCGTTTTCTTTTCTGATTGATGTGACTAGGACTTCTAATACTATGTTGAATAGAAATTGTGATAGTGGGCTACTTGTCTTGTTCCAGCTCTTAGTAGGAAGGCTTTCAGCTTTTCACCATTGAGTATTATATTGGCTGTGGGTTTGTCATAAATAGATTTTATTATGTTGAGGTATGTTCCCTCTATACCCACTTTGGTAAGAGTTTTTATCATGCATGGATGTTGAATTTTGTCAAATGCTTTTTCTGCATCTATTGAGATGATCATGTGGTTTTTGTTTTTTCTTTTGTTGATGTGGTGTATCACATTGATTTGCATATGTTGAACCATCCTTGTGAACTCTGGATGAATCTCACTTGGTTGTGGCATATGATCTTTTTTATGTGTTGTTGGATTTGGTTTGCTATTATTTTATTGAGAATTTTTGCATCTATATTTACCAAAGATATTGGCTTGTTATTTTCTTTTTTGGTTGTATCTTTGTCTAGTTTTTGTATTGGGGTGATGGTGGCTTCATTGAATGTCCTTTGGAGTGTTCCCTCCTCTTCAATATTTTGGAAGAGTTTGGGAAGCATCAGTATAAGTTCTCCTATGTATGTTTGGTAGAATTCACCTGTGAAGCCATCTGATCTTGGATTTTTGTTTGTAGGGAGTTTTTAAATTATAGCTTCTACTTCACTTCTAGTATCCATTTCTTCAAATTATCTGTTTCTTCTGATTCAATTTTGGTAGGCTGTATGTTTCTAGAAACTTGTCCTTTTCTCTTAGATTGTCGAATTTTTTGACATATAATTGTTCATAGTATTCCCTTATGGTGTGCGTGTGTGTGTGTGTGTGTTTTGTATTTGTGCAATATCAGTTGCTATGTCTCCTTTTTTATTTCTTGTTTTGTTTATTTGGGTTCTCTCTCTTTACTTCTTCATGAGCCTGGCCAGAGATTTGTCAATCCCGTTTATCCTTTCAAAGAACCAGCTCTTGGTTTTACTGATTTTTTTTTCTATATTTTTAAATCTCTATTTTATGTATTTCCTCTTTTATCTTTATTATTTCCTTCTTTCTTCTGAATTTAGATTTGTTTGCTCTTTTTCTAACTCTCTTAAGTTTTAGGTTAGGTTGTTTGTTTAAGATTTTTCTTGGTTTTGTTGTTGTTGTTGTGGTTGAGGAAGGTCTGTATCACTATGCACTTCCCTGTAAGAACTGCTTTTGCTGCTTCCCATAGATTTTGCATGGTTGTGTTTTCATTGTCATTTGTCTCAAGGTAGTTTTTAATTTCCTCTTTGATTTCATTGTTGATGCATTGATTTTTTAGTAGCATGTTGTTTAGTCTCCATGTAATCATGTTTTTCTCATTTCTTTTTCTGTGGTTAATTTCTACTTTCATGCTGTTGTGGTCAGAAAAAATGCTTGAGATAATTTCGATAATCTTAAATTTGTTGAGGCTTATTTTGTGCCCAAGTATATGATATGGTCAATCCTAGTTAATGTCCCATGTGCACTTGAAAGAATGTGTATTCTTGTTTTTTGGATGTAATGTCCTGAAAATATCAATTAAGTCTAACTGTTCTATTTTGTAATTTAGTATCTCTGCTGCTTTATTGAATCTCTGTCTGGAAGATCTGTCCATTGATGTGCATGGGGTGTTAAAGTCTCCTACTATTATTGTATTCCTGTAAATTTCTCCCTTTATGTCTGTTAGTATTTGTTTTATGTCTTTAGGTGCTGTTGTATTAGGTACATATATGTTTACATGTATCTTCTCGTATTGATCCTTTTATCATATAGTTTCCTTCTTTATCTTTCTTTATGGCCTTTGTTTTAAAGTCAATTTTGTCTGATATGAGTATTGCAACACTGCTTTCTTGTCATTTCCATTTTCATGAAGTATCTTTTTCCATTCCCTCACTTTCAGTCTATGTGTGTCCTTTGCCCTAAAGAGTCTGTTGTAAGCAGCATATTGTAATCTTTTGTTCTTTTAATCCAATCTGCCACTCTGTGTCTTTTGATTGGAGCATTTAGTCCATTGACATTTAAGGTAATTATTGATAGATATGCATTTATTGCCATTTTATACCTTGTTTTCCTGTTGATTTTATATTCTTTGTCCCTTTCTTTTTCTTTTTGTTTTTCCTTTTGTGGCTTGATTATTTTCTTTCATATTATACTTCTTTTCTCTCATTTTTCATTTTTGTGAATCTATTGTACGTTTTTGATTTCTGGTTACCCTGTTTGTCAGGTATGTTAATCCCTTTCTATATCTCCTTGCCTTAAACTGGTAGTCATATTGGCAGAAACATATTGTCGGAAAAAAAAAATCTACATTTTCTTACTCTCCTCTCCCACCTGTTATGATTTTGATGTCCTATTTTACATGTTCATCCTTTTGCTCTTCATTGTGGTTACTGGCTCATTTAAGTGATTTATTTTCGAATTGTGATTTCCTGTTTCCTACAGATTCTTACTTCTTTTCTATTTAGAGAAGACCTTTCAATATTTCCTTTTGGAGAGGTTTAGGATTGCTGCATTCTTTTAGTTTTTGCTTATCTGAGAAATTCTTTATCTCTCCTTCTATTCTAATTGATAATCTTGCTGCTTAGAGTATCCTAGGTTGCAGATTCTCCCTTTCAGGACTTTGAATATATCTCACCACTCCCTTCTGGCCTGCAACGTTTCTGTTGAAAAACCAGCTGATAGCCTTATGGGGTTTCCCTTGTAATTAACTCTGTTTTTCTCTTGCTTCCTTTAGAACCCTCTCTTTATCTTTAACTTTTGCCACTTTAATTATAATATATCTGGGTGTAGGTCTGTTTAGATTTATCTTGTTTGAGACCCTCTGTGCTTCTGGTACCTGGATCTCTGTTTCCATCTTTAGGTTAAAGATGTTTTCAGCCATAATTTCTTCAAATACATTTTTGATCCCCTTTTGTCTTTCTTCCCCTTCTGGAATCCCTATTATGTGTAGATTGGCACACTTTATATTATCTGGTAGATCTCTTATATTACTTTCATTGTATTTTTTAATTTGGCTTTCTGTCTGCTGTCACGATTGAGTGAGTTCCGTTATTCTATCTTCAGTTCACTTATTCATTCTTCTGCAATATTCATTCTGCTGTTGATTGCCTTTAGCTCAGTTTTCATCTCAGCAATGAGTTTTCCAGTTTTTCTTGGTTCCTCTTTATATTTTCTACTTCCTTTTTACAGTCCTCTGCATTTATATCGATAGTTTTTCTTAATTCCTTCAGTATTTTCATTATCTCCGTTTTGAAATCAGTGTGCTTTAGGCTGAAGAGGTCTGCTTCATTGTTTGTTCATTCAGGGGAATGCTCTTGATCTTTTAACTGGGAGTGTTTCCTCTGCTTCTTCACTTTACTTATACTTCTCTTACTCTGTGAGTTTTTAGGAGAAGCAGTTATCTACTGTGGCTTTGGAGGGCTATTTATATGTAGGATCGTCCCAGAATAGCTTGTGTGGGTTTGACATATTTGGTGGAAGGGCTCTTTTAAGTATGGGTGCCTGTTGGCTCTTTCCTCAGCGTGTGCTGGTGGTTATCCCCTTCATAGTGGATGTGCAGATGTGACGGCTGGTGCCCAGTCCTGGGGTTCTTGGCAGCGGTGGCTCAGGCATGCCTCCAGGTTATGAGATGGGAGTGGAGGCTGCTCATAACCACTCCTGGAGTTTGGGCAGTCTGCGGTGGGGGCCTGTGACCATTACTGGGGTCCAGGAGGGAGGCGGTGGTGGGACGTCACCAGTCCTGGGGTCCAAGTGGGTGGCATCAGAGGCCTGCGACCATTCCTTGGGTCCAGGCGTGAGGTGTTGGGGGCCCACATCCACTCCTGGTTCTGGGCAGGTTGTGGCAGTGGCCAGCAACCACTCCTAGGGTCCAGGAGGGAGGCAGTGGAGACTTGCGACCGCCCCTGGAGCCCATGCAGGCAGCGTCCTTACCTCCACAAGCACACCCATAGGGAAGAAGGCTACGATTCGGTTCCCACCCCTCCCTTCATGCACACCCCAAACAATGGTGACTGGCCATCTAAGGTAGCCCAGGCTTCCTCCAAGTATACCCCAAGCCACAGTTGCACTGGATTCCAGCCCCCCTCATTCTTTCTCCACACCACCAACGCCATTCTTCTCCTTGGTTTTGACCTCCGAAGCCCGAGTTCCAGCCCCCAGCCCCCACCAGCACTGGGGATGTGCATGTCAGGCTGGGTAGTGCAGGACAGCGACACTGGCCATCTGTGCAGTTCTCCCTCTGCTCTGGCTGCTGCATACTGGCTGCTGTGCTAGCCTCCAAGCCTCTGAAGTTCCCCTCCTGTCACAGCCAGTCTCCCTGCCAGTGAGGTATCTTCCCAGGGTGCAGGAACCTTTCATCTTTCACAGCTCCCTCTCAGTGGTGCAGGTCCAGTCCCAATTCCTTTCTTGCTTTTTTTTCGTTTTTCTTTTCTCCTACCTGGTTACATGGAGATTCTCTTGCCACTTCAGCAGTCTGAGGTGTTCTGCAAGCGTTCAGTAGATATTCTGTGAGAATCATTCCATATGTAGATGTATTTTTGATGTATTTGTGGGAGAAGGTGAGCTTCATGTCCTACTACTCTGCCAACTTGATTTTTCCCCTCCAACAATGTATTTCTTCTTGATTCAATTTTCGTGGGCTCTATGTTTCTACAAACTTGTCCACTTGTAGGTTGTCGAATTTGTTGCCATATAATTGTTCATAGTATTCTATTATGGTGTTTTTCTGCAGTATTGGTTAATATTTCTCCTTTTTTGTTTCTTATTTTGTTTATTTGGATTCTCTATCTTTTCTTCTTCGTGAGCCTAACCAGAGTTTTGTCAATTTTGTTCACCCTTTCAAAGAAACAGTTCTTGCTTTTATTGACTTGTTTTTTTTTAAGTCTCTATTTTACTTATTTCCTCTCTGATCTTTATTATTTCCTTCCTTCTGCTGAGTTTAAGGTGTTTTTTGTTGTTCTTTTCCTAGTTCTTTTATGTGGTAGGTTAGGTTATTTATTTGAGAATTTTGTTGTTTTTGTTGTTGTTTGAGGAAGATTTTCTGTATAAAAGATCTGTCCATTGATGTGAGTGGGGTGTTAAAGTCTCCTACTATTATTGTATTCCTGTCAATTTCTCCCTTTATGTCTGTTAGTATTTGTTTTATGTATTTGGGTGCTCCTATATTAGGTTTATATATGTTGATGAATGTCAAATACTCTTCTTGTATTGATCCCTTTATCATTATATGGTTTTCTTCTTTATTTTTCTTTATGACCTTTGTTTTAAAGTCAATTTTGTCTGATTTGAGTTTTGCAACCCCCCGCTTTCTTGTCATTTCTGTTTGCATTTCTGTTTCTTTTTCAATCCCCTCACTTTCAAACTATGTGTATTCTTTGCCTGAAAGTGGGTCCCTTATAGGCAGCATATTTTAGGCTCTGTTTTTTTATCTAGTCTGCCACTCTGTGTCTTTTTTAATTTAATTTTTATTTTATATTAGAGTATAGCTGATTTACAATGTTGTGTTAGTTTCAGGTGTATAGCAATGTGATTCAATTATACATAAACATACATCCATTTTTTTTCAGACTCTTTTCCCTTATAGGTTATTGCAGATTATTTAGTAGAGTTCCCTGTGCTATATAGTAGGTCCTTGTTGATTATCTATTTTATGTATAGTAGTGTGTATATGTTAATCCCAAACTCTTTAATTTATCCCTCTCCCCAACTTTCCGCACCATAAGTTCATTTTTAAAGTCTGTGAGTCTGTTTCTGTTTTGTAAATAAGTTCATTTGTATCATATTTTTAGATTCCACATATAAGTAATATCATATGATATTTGTCTTTCTTTGTCTGACTTACTTCACTTAGTATGATAATCTTTAGGTTTATCCATGTTACTGCAAATGGTATTATTTCATTGTTTTTTATGGCTGAGTAATATTCCATTGTGTGTGTGTGTGTATGTGTGTGTGTGTGTGTATATATATATATATATATATATATATATATATATTACATCTTCTTTATGCATTCATCTTTTGATGGGCATGTAGGTTGCTCCGTGTCTTGGCTTTGTATAGTGCTGCAATGAATATTGGGGTGTATGTATTTTTTCAAATTATGGTTTTCTCTGGATATACCCACAATCTATGTCTTTTGATTGGAGCATTTAGTCCGTTGATATTTAAGGTTATTATTGATAAATTATTGCCATTTTAAACCTTGTTTTCCAGTTGAGTCTATGTTTCTTCTTTGTTCATTTCTTTTTCTTTTTGTGGTTTGATGGTTTTCTTTTATTTTATCCTTGTGTTCTTTTTGGTTTTTGTGAATCTATTGTATGTTTTTGATTTGTGGTTATGCTGTTTTTCAAGTTTGTTAACCCCTTTCTATATCTGCTTGCTTTGGACTGATAGTAATATAGGTTCAAACACATTCAAAAAAAAAAAAAAAGAATCTACACTTTCTTACTCTTCCCTGACATTTTATGATTGTGATGTCCTCTTTTACATCTTTATATTTATCCTTTTGCTCTTCCTTATGTTTATCATTGCTTGCAAAAATAGATTTTTTTCCTTTTGATCAGTATACTGGCTTATTTAAGTGATTTACTTTCCAGTTGTGATTTTCTTTTTCCTATAGATTCTTACTACTTTTCTATTTAGAGAAGACCTTTCAATATTTCCTTTAGGATAAATTTAGTATTGCTATATTCTTTTAGTGTTTGCTTGTCTGAGAAATTCTTTTTCTCTCCTTCTCTTCTAAATGATAATATTGCTGGGTAGGTTATCCTAGGTTGAAGATTTTTCCCTTTCAGGACTTTGAATATATCTTGCCACTCCCTTCTGGCCTGCAATGTTTCTTTAGAGAAATCAGCTGATAGCATTATGGGGGTTCCCTTGTAATAAACCATTTGTTTTTCTGTTTCTGCTTTTAGAATCCCCTCTTTAACTTTTGTCATTTTGATTATAATATTTCTTGGTGTAGGTCTGTTTGTGTTCATCCTGTTTGGAATTCTCTGTGTTTCCTGTACCTAGATATCTATTTCCTTCTTACCTTTGGGAAGTTTTCAGCCATAATTTCTTCAAATACATTTGCAATCCCCTTTTCTCTTTCTTCTCCTTCTGGGATCCCTATTATGCATAGATTGGCACATGTTATGTTATTCCATAGGTCTCTTATACTGCTTTCATTTTATTTATTTTTTATTTTTGGCTTTCTTTCTGCTGCTCTGATTGGGTGGTTTTCATTATTCTATTTTCCAGATCACTTATTTGTTTTCTGCAATATCCATTCTGCTAACATTGCCTTTAGCTCAGCTTTCATCTCTGAAAATGAGTTTTCTTGGCTCCTCCTTAAAGTTTCTAGGTCCTTTTAATAGTAATCTGCATTTCTGTTGACAGTCTTTCTTAATTCCTCCAGTATTTTCATTACCTCCTTTTTGAACTCAGTGTCTATTAGACTGAAGAGGTCTGTTTCATTGTTCATTCAGGGGAATTCTCTTGGTCTTTTAACTGGAAGTGGTTCCTCTGCTTCTTCATTTTACTTATATTTCTCTTATGCTGTGAGTTTAGGAGAAACAGTAATCTCCTGTGGTCTTGGAAGGCTATTTATATGTGAGAGTGTCCCCATGTAGCTTGTATGGGTTTAATATTTTTGGCAAGAGGGCTCCTTTTAGTTTAGAGGCGTGCTGCCTCTCTCCTCAGCATGTGCTGTCTGTTATCTCCTTGATAGGGGTTATGCAGCTGTGGTCACCTGCATGTTCTCCTTGGGCCCCGCACCAGCAGGGGCAGTGATTGTCGCCTGCTTGTGTGTGTCAGAGTGGCAGCAGCTGTCTGCGCTCACTCCCTGGGCCTGCAATCGCAGGGGCAGTGATTGGTGCCTGCTTGCAGGTCTCTCAGAAGCAGTGGCAGTCTGTGCCCACCTCTGGAGCCCATGATGGCAGCAAGAGCTTGCACCTGCCCCCAGAGCTCAAGTAGGTGGTGTCCTGTTGTTTGAGAGTGCATGTGTGCAAGCAGGGAAAGATGCTCCAATGGCAGTCCTGCCCCTCTCCTTGTGCACCCCCCAACAATGGTGCTTTGCCTCTCTGGTGGGCCCAAGCTTCTTCTGTGTAAAACCTCGGTTGCAGCCACACCACACTCCAGCCCCTTCAGGCTGTCTCCACACAGCCAACGCCAGTCCTCTCCCTGGTTCTGACCTCCATAGCCCAAGCCTCCAGCTTTGTATGTTTTCTTCTCAAGATTGCCTTGGCAATTCAGTGTCTTTTGTGTTTCTGTATAAATTTTAGGATTATTTGTCCTAGTTATGTGAAAAGTCTCATGGGTATTTTGACAGGAATTGCATTAAATCTGTAAACTGCTTGGAGGTAGTATGGACATTTTCAAAATATTAATTCTTTGAATCCAAGAATGTGGGATATCTTTACATGTCTTTGTATCATTTTCAAATTCCTTCATCATTGTTTTATAGCTTTCAGAGAATATGTCTTTCACCTCCTTGCTTAAACTTATTCCTAGGTATTGTATTCTTTTCAATGTGATTGTAAATAGGATTTTTTTTTTTTTTGGCTTTCTCTTTCTGATAGTTCATTATTAGTGTATAGAAAAACAATAGATTTCTGAATATTAATCTTGTATCCTGCAACTTTACTGAATTCATTTATTAGTTCAAATAGTTTTTTGGTGGATATTTTAGAATTCTCTCTATATAGTATCATGTCATCTGCAAATAGTGACAGTTTTATTTCTTCCCTTCCAATTTGGATGCCTATTATTTCTTTTTCTTGTTTGATTGCTGTGTCTAGGACTTCCAATACTATATTAAATAAAAATGGCAAGAGTGGGCATCCTTGTGTTCTTCCTGATTTCAGAGCCAATGTTTTCATCTTTTCACCTTTGAGTATGATGTTAGCAGTGGGTTTGTCATAAATGGCCTTTATTATGTTGAAATATGATCCTTGTATATCAACTCTGATGAGGATTTTCATCATGAATTGATGTTGAATTTCATTAAACGATTTTCTTTGTCTATTGAGATGATCATGTAATTTTTATCCTTTCTTAATGTGGTGTACCACATTGACTGATTTGTGAATATTGAATGATCTTTGCATCCCTGGAATAAATTCTGCTTGATCATGGTGTATGATCCTTTTTATATATTGTTGAATGTGGTTTGCTAATATTTTATTGAGAATTTTTACGTCTATAGCCATCAGAGATATTGGCCTGTAATTTTCTTTTTTGTAGTGTGTTTGTCTGCTTTTGGTATCAGGGTAATGGTGGCCTCATAGAATGAATTTGGAAATGTTCCATGTTCTTCAGTTGTCTGCAATTTTTTGTAAAGCATATGTATTAGCTCTTCCTAAAATGTTTGGTAGAATTCCCCTGTGAAGCCATCCCCTGTGGACTTTTGTTTGCTGGGAGCATTTTTTTATTACAAATTCAATTTCACTACTAGTGTTTGGTCTGCTCAGATTGTCTATTTCTTCCTGAATATTGTCAATTTCTTTGAGGTTGTTCAACTTGTCAGCATCTAATTGTTCATAATATTCACATATAATTTTTTTTGTATCTCTGAGTTGTTGGTTATTATTTCTCCTCATTCATTTGTTATTTTATTAATTTAATTCCTCTTTTTTCTTCTTTTTTAGCCTGATTGAATGTTTATTAATTTTGTTTATCTATTCAAGGAATTAGCTCTTGGTTTATCTATCTCTTCTACTGTTGTGTTCTTTTGGGGGGGGGTCTCTTTTATTTATTTCCATAATGATCTGTATTATTTTCTTCCTTCTGCTGACTTTGGGCTTTTGGGCTTTTTACTTCTTTTTCTAATTCCTTTAGATGGAAGATTAGGTTGTTTACTTAAGATTTTAATTGTTTACTGAGGTAGGCCTGCATCACCATAAACTTACTCTTAGAACGGCTTTTGCTGCATCTCATAAATTCTGTAAAGTTGTGTTTCTATTTTCATTTGTCTTGAGGTATTTTCTGATTTCCAGTTTGATTTCTTCATTGACCTAGTGTTTTCTTAGTAGCATGTTGTTTAGTCTCCATGTGTTTATGCTTTTCCCATTTTTCTACCTGTAATTATTTCTAGTTTCATACCACTGTAGTTGGAAAAAAATGTTTGATATAATTTCTATTGTTTTAAATTTCTTGAGACTTGTTTTGTGGCCTAGCATGATCTCCTAGATCTATCCTGGAGAATGTTGCAAGTATACTTGAAAAGAATATGTATTCTGTTGTTTTTGGGTGGAATGTCCTGTAGCATAGTATTTGGAACAAAAGCAGACAGATAGATTAATGTAACAGAAGAGAGCCCAGAAATAAACTCCCACACTATGGTCAATTAATCTACAACAATGAAGGGAAGAATATGTAATGGATAAAAGTCTCTTTAATAAGTTGTTCTGGGAAAACTTTACAGCTACATGTAAAAGAATGAGATTAGAACATTTCCTCACACCATATAAAAAAATAAAAAAGTGGATTAAAGACCTAAATGTAAATCCTGAAACCATAAACCTCATAAAAGAGAATTTAGGCCGAACATTCTTTGACAAAACCCATAGCAATATTTTTTGGATCTGTTTCCTAAACCAAAAGAAATAAAATTAAAAATAAACAAATAGGGCCTAATTAAATGTAAAAGTTTTTGCACAGCAAAGGAAATCATTGACAAAACAAAAACGCAACCTAAAGAATGGGAGAAAATGTTTGCAAATGATATGATCAATAAGGGGTTAATATCCAAAATTCATAAACAGCTCATACAACTCAATAAAAAAGAAATGCAATTTAAAAAATTTCAGAAGACCTGAATAGACATTTTTCTAAAGAAGATACACAGATGTGAAACAGGCACATGAAAAGATGCTCAACATTGCTAATCATCTGAGAAATGTAAATCAAAACCAAGGAGATATCACCTCACACCTGTCAAAATGACACCATTAAAGTCTACACGTCACAAATGTTGGTGAGGATGTAGAAAAAGGGAACACTCCAACACTTGGTGGGAATGTAAATTGGTACATCCACTATGGAAAATTGTATGGCAGTTCATCTAAAAACTAAAAATAGGCCTCCCATATGATCCAGCAATTCTAATGCTGGATATATATTTGAAGAAAATGAAAACACTAATTCAAAAAGATACATGCACCCCAATGTTCATAGCAAGATTATTTACAAAAGCGAAGATATGGAATCAAACTTAGTGCCTATCAACAGAAGAATGTAATGTGGGAAGAAGATGTGGTATGTATATACTCAGCCATAAAAAAGAATGAAATTCTGCTATTTGCAACAATGTGGATGGACCTAGACAGTATTATGATTAGTGAAATTAGTCATACAAATCAAGACAAATACTCTGTATTGCACTTATATGTGGAATCTAAAAAATAAATAAATGTATATAACAAAACAAACGGACTCACAGATATAGAGAACAAACTAGTGGTTACCAGTGAGGAAAGAGAAGGGGGAAAGGGTGAGATAGATAGGGCTATGGGATTAAGACACATAAACTATTGATACAATGTGTAATATAAATGAGCAACAAGGATATATTGTACAGCACAAGGAAATGTAGCCATTACTTTGTAATAACTCTAAATGGAGTATAACCTTATAAAAAAAATGAATCACTATGTTGCACACCTGAAAGTAATATAATATTGTAAATCAACTATACTTCAACAAAAAAGAAACAATCAATATAATGAAAAGGCAACCCATGGAGTGGGAGAAAATTTTGAACCAACCATACATCTGATAAGGAATTAATATCCAAAATACATAAAGAACACTTTCAACTCAATAGCAAAAAAAACAATCAGAGTATATAATGGGCAGAGGACCTGAGTAGATAGTTTCCCAAAGAAAACATACAGGTTGCCCACAGGTACATGAAAGATGCTCAACATCTCTAATCATATTTAACATGAAAATCAAAACCATAATGAGATATCACCATACACATGTTAGAATAACTATCATCAAGAAGACAAGAGATAACTATATTGGCAAGGATGTAGAGAAGGGAAACTTGTTCACTCTTGGTGGGACTGTAAATCCATGTAGGCACTATGGAAAATAGTATGGAGGTTTCTTAAAAAATAAAAATGGAACTATCATAAGATACATAAGATATAGCATTCCCACTTCTGGATATATATCCAAAGAAAATGAAAATAGAATGTTTAAAAGATATCTGCACTCCCATGTTTATTGTAGTATTATTCACAATAGCCGAGAGGTAGAAACAACCTAAGTGTCCATTAATGGATGAATGGACAAAAAAAGAACATTTTTTAAAAAAATTTTTATTTATTTATGGCTGTGTTGGGTCTTCGTTTCTGTGTGAGGGCTTTCTCTAGTTGCGGCAAGTGGGGGCCACTCTTCATCGCGGTGCGCGGGCCTCTCACTATCGCGGCCTCTCTTGTTGCGGAGCACAGTCTCCAGATGTGCAGGCTCAGTAATTGTGGCTCACAGGCCTAGTTGCTCCGCGGCATGTGGGATCTTCCCAGACCAGGGCTCGAACCCGTGTCCCCTGCATTGGCAGGCAGATTCTCAACCACTGCACCGCCAGGGAAGCCCCAAAAAAGAACATTTTTTACTCAGTATTATTCAGCCATGAGAAAGAAAGAAATCCCATCACAGGTGACATCAATAGACCTTGAGGGCATTATGCTAAGTGAGATTTATAAGTCAGACAGAGAAAGACAAATACTGTATGACATCACTGACATATGGAAACTAAAAAAGCCAAATCATGGAAACAAAGTAGAATGGTGTTTACCAGGGGCTGAGGGGTGGGTGAATAAACTTGCAATTAGAAGATAAGTAAGTTCTGGACATCTAAGGCACAGCATAGTGATTATAGTCAACAATACTCTATTATATACTTCACAATTACTAAGAGACTAGATCTTAATATTATCCGCACAAAAAAGAAATGATGATGTGAGGTGATAGAGGTGTTAGCTAATGCTACAGTGGGAGTCATATTGCAATATATAAATGTATCAAATCAATACACTGTACACCTTAAACTTACACAATTGTTACATGTCAATTATATCTCAATTTTAAAAAAGGAGGCAAAAAACTCTTCTGGAAACATTGTTTAAATAGCTAAACATTCATTAACTATACCACCATTTATTCCACATGTATCTATAGCATCAAAAACAAGATGGTAATTTTCTTTCCAAAACATGTTTTCAAAAGGTAGATTTGTTTTATATAGGTTCAATCAGTTATATGGAAACTGAAACTATAATGGGAAATTTTAGAAGCAAGTCATTTAAAAATAGCTAGTTTTAAAATAGTAGATGTGAACCAACAATTTTTCTGTCTCATTTCTACTGCCTGGACATTTATCCATAAAATATTTAGAGAGCACCTGTTAAAGACTCTGTCCTATGTCTTCTGTATGGTCCTCAATAGAAAAAAGCTATAATAACTTTGGCTGGAATATCAGGTTCATTGTAAAAATAAAAACAGAGATTTAAAAAATATATAAATATACAATATATACATTAAGATTTCTATTTTATAAGTAAATCAATATAATTTAATTCTTATTTGTCTCTATGAAAAATACACAAAATATTGTTTACTGTATATAATTTGCATTTTTCTAAAATTTTTGAAATGACTATACTTCACTTTTATATTTAGAAAAAATCAGTATCAATGACAAGTGAATATAACAATTTTAAGTTACCTTACTTTTAAATAGTTAAGAATTCAGTAGTCTCTGACAAAGAGAAGTGTAACTTCAAAGAAGCATTTCTATATATTTAGGAGATATATATATATATATATATATATATATATATATATATATATATATATATATATATATATATATATATATGATATAGCATATGCTTATTATCTGAGTTTTAGCTAATTAAAACAAAATATAAAGATCCCAGTGAAATGGTTTTGCTTCTCAGATAGATTGATAGATAGATAGATAGATAGATAGATAGATAGATAGATAGATAGATAGATAGATAGATATGGATAGACAAATAGATATTTGGGAAATAATCATTATTATTTACCTGGAATGTATATGTCAAAAGACACACTGCTTTATCTTAACTATGGTGATTCAGAAAATTATCCAAAAACATTTTACAGTTATTTATTAGTGTATTTACAAATAATGTATAGATGTTTCTAAACAAAAAGTAACATAGATTTACTAGAGAAAACTGGGACTAGACTGAGAAAATGTTTTATTGTTGAAAGAGTTACATTTGTTAAAATCTCTCCTCCCTTCCTGCCTCCCTCCCACCCTCCCTTCCTTTCTTCCTTCCTTCATTCCTTCCTCTCCCCCTCCCTCCCTCCTTCCATCCTCTTCTTTTCTTTTTAGTTTTTTTCCATCTCTCTCCCCGTGTCTGCAAATAAATAAATACCCAAGACAAGCCACTAGAATATGATTTGGAAAATTATGTCAGAGAGAACAAATGCCTTCTAAATGGCACTCTAATGGCCCCAAAGAGTTAATGAACCTGATATTCTCCATGAACCAGATTCATTTTAATGACACCCTTTCACAGATGAGGTGTGTGGCTAATTATATTTGCACATTTGGCTAGCTGCTTAGTCATGCAAAATGATCGATATTATGTGCCATGAATCACCACCATCTTGCCATATGGACATAATTTTCTGAGTATCTATCTTTTCAAGATTTTATGACAATAGTATCTTATTATTGCTAAAATATGATTGCTTTTGGTAAAATTGTTTCCCTCTATTAAATATGCTAGGAGTATCATTTTAAAAGGATTTTAAATGAAGGTAACTATTTAAAAATTTCCCTTTTAATGCTATACATTTTGAAATGAAGTTAAACAACATAATTGCCCTACTCTTTACATGGCAATCTCCAGCAGGAACTTCATGCAGAGTACAGTGAAGGATTGGAGGGATATTCATGAACGAGAAATCAATAGAGGACAAGATGACTCACATTTTTCCCCAAAGTATAATGCAGGTGTGAGGTAAATTTTATAATAATTCTGTGTCAAGTTCTGTTTGATAGGCAAAATGGTCTGAACAGGATTAGCAGTACATTCATATTACATTTTGAAATAGAGAACTTTTTATGCCTGATGCTGACTTTAATGGCAAAATTTAATATTCACTTAGTTAACCTGTTAGATTTCACATAAACTGATACTGTGACCATTAACATTATACCAGCATATAGAAAATATGTAGGATAATTGATTATATCATTTATTTAAAACCAGGGCTATTTATAAAAACCAAAAGGTGAAAATCTAAGTCTAAATGAGTGGTGTCTTGGGCAGATAGTATAATGAACAAGACGCATTGTTATTATTTATTATTATCAGAAAAGTAGTGTGCAACAATCAGAATTATTGTAAAAATCTCTAAGAAATTTTTTGCATATTCCATAGATATTTATAGGTCCATGAGATCTTAAAGACACTCATGCTGAAGATGAGAGCTGTTCTTTTTTTTTAATGAAAGGATAGTTAATTTAAAATGTTGTGTTAGTTTCAAGTGTACAGTAAAGTGATTCAGTTATACATGATATATATATATTTCAGATTCTTTTCATTATAGCTAGTAACAAGATATTGAATATAGTTCCCTGTGCTATACAATAGATCCTTGTTGTTTATCAATAATAGTGTGTATCTGTGAACCCCAAACTCCTAATTTATCCCTCCCCCCTCCACTTTCCCCTTTGGAAACCATGAATTTGTTTTCTATATGTGTGAGTCTGTTTCTGTTTGGTAAATAAGTTCATTTGTATCATTTTTTTTAGATTCAATATATAAGTGATATCACATGATATTTATCTTTCTCTGACTGACTTCACTTAGTATGATAATCTCTAGGACCATCCATGTTGCTGCAAATGGCAATATTTAATTATTTTTATGGCTGAGTAATATTCCATTATATATACAAACACACACACACCACCTCTTCTTTTTCCATTAATCTGTTGATGGCTACTTAGGTTGCTTCCATGTCTTGGCTATTGTAAATAGTGTTGCTTTGGACATTGGGGTGCATGTATCTTTTCAAATTAGAGTTTTTTTCTTTGTGGATATATACCTAGGAGTGGGATTGCTGGATCATATGGTAACTCTACTTTTAGTGTTTTAAGGAACCTCCCTTACTGGTTTCCATAGTGGCTGTACCAATTTACATTCCCACCAACAGTGTAGGAGGGTTCCCTTTTTTCCACACCCTCTCCAGCATTTATTATTTGTAAACTTTTTGTTGATGGACATTCTGACTGGTGTGAGGTGATACCACATTAATTTTGATTTGTGTTTCTCTAATAATTAGTGATGTGGAGCATCTTTTCATGTGCCTGTTGGCCATTCATATGTCTTGTTTTTGGAGAAATGTCTACTTAGGTCTTCTGCCTACTTTTTAAATTTGGTTATGTGGGGTTTTTGTTTGTTTGGTTTTGTTTTTGATATTGAGCTGTATGAGCTGTTTGTTTATTTTGGAAATCAAGCCCGTGTCAGTCACATTGTTTGCAAATATTTTCTCTGAATCCGTAAGTTGTATTTTTGTTTTGTTTATGGTTTCTTTTGCTGTGCAAAAGCTTATAAGTTTGATTAGATCCCACTTGTTTATTTTTGCTGTTATTTATCTTGCCTTGGAAGCTGAAATAAGAAAGTATTGCTACAATTTATGTCAGAGAATATTTTGCCTATGTACTAGTCTAGGAGTTTTATGGTGTTCCAGCTTATATTTAAATCTTTAAGGCATTCTGAGTTTGTTTTTGTGTGTGGTGTGGGGGTGTGTTCTAACTTCATTGATTTACATGCAGCTGCCCAGCTTTCCCAATACCACTTGCTAAAGAGACTGTCTTCTCCAGTCTCCTTTGTTGAAGATTAATTGACCGTAGGTGTGTGTGGGTTTATTTCTATGCTCTGTATTCTGTTCCATTGATCTATATGTCTGTTTTTGTGCCAGTACCATACTGTTT
Source organism: Balaenoptera physalus (assembly GCF_965194825.1). Lineage (NCBI taxonomy): Eukaryota > Metazoa > Chordata > Mammalia > Artiodactyla > Balaenopteridae > Balaenoptera > Balaenoptera physalus. The sequence goes on from NC_138882.1 coordinate 8,328,821, forward strand.
TGATTACTGTAGCTTTGTAGTATTGTCTGACATCTGGGAGGGTTATGCCCCCAGCTTTGTTCTTTTTCCTCAGGATTGCTTTGGCAATTCTTGGTCTTTTATTGTTCCATATAAAGTTTAGGATTATTTGTTCTAGCTGTAAAATGTCATGGGTAATTTGATAGGGATTGCATTACATCTATAGATTGCTTTGGGTAGTATGGCCATTTTAACAATATTAATTCTTCCAGTCCAAGAGCATGGGATATTTTTCCATTTATTTGAATCATCTTCAGTTTTCTTTATCAATGTTTTATAGTTCTCAGGGTATAGCTCTCAGTCTTTCACCTCCTTTGTCAGGTTTATTCCTAGGTATTTTTTCTTTTTACACAATTTTAAATAGGATTTAAAATTTTTTTCTATTCTGATATTTCATTATTAGTGAGAATAAATGCAACAATTTTCTGCATGTTAATTATTCTATTTTTTAAAAAATCCGTGGCTCTCTTACAAATTTTTTAGTTTAATAATTTAGATTATCAGATAAGTTAATGTTTATGGAAAAATAAAATTTGTTACACTTGGAAAATATCCCTAAATTTCTTATTTGAGTTTGTGTGTGCATTCTTCACATGTGTATGTGTGTTTACAATTGCATATTTATGTGCCATTTAGGACTCTTGAGGTTTGAACAGACAAACTTTTTGAAGTATAAGGGAATATACTGACTTAATTAAATTTAAAAAATTAGTGGAGGTCTTGTATTAAGTATGGTTTAATTCCAAAGCTTAAACAATACCATATGGCTTGGCTTTCTTTCCATCTCTAGGATCAGCTTTCTACTGCTTTCAGTCCAAGGCTCCTACTCTCACATCAACCTTATTTTGATGGTACCCAGCAGAAAACACAGAATGGTATCTATGTGTCTCCTTCTAAACAAGCAAATAAAAATATTCCCTTTCCTTGGTAAGATAAGATTCCCTATCTATCTGTTCTCATAGCCAGAAGGATGTGATTCTTGACTTTGGCAAGCCTGAGTTGGGCTAATTATTCCTAAACTCAGGGATGAAGCCAATTATCCCGATTATATAGGTAATAAGTGAGAGAGTGAACAATTTTTCAGAAGAAAATTGACGTACTATTTCCAAAAATACAGTGAATGCATGTTGAGGTGGCAAATAACATTTCCACTCTTAATCATAACATAATACAAATAATGTATAAGTTGCACCCCAATCTAGACCCCTTCTCACCAGATAATTGATGGGACCATTTGACAGGTTGTGGACACTGACCTCTGTTCTTTCTTTTTCCTCTTCTTTGATATGCTGGTCCTCTGCTATCTACCTATTCTTTCCTATATAGTATTGCTGGTTGATGTCTGCTGCTATTTAATATTTTATCATTTGCTTAATTATTGGTTGGTCAGGAATGACCCACTAATCATAGAAAATTGTTACTCTGTCTGCAGTGGTTCAACTTTCAGAAGACAAATGTATGCAATTCTGAAATTTTAGGTGGCCTCAGTTTTTAGCATAGTGCCTTCTGACTGGGTTGAATCTTCATTTTTATACATCTGTTGTTGGATTAGTTTTTATTGTTTGTTTTTGTTTTAAATAACCCTGATTTTTGGACAAGAGGAAATCATAGAGGCTGAATTACTGCTGAGAAATTAATGCCATTACATTAAGAAAAGATGGCAGGGAGGGAGGGAAAGAGAGAAAGGGAGGGATAAATGAAGGACTAATAACTAAAATAAACCAAATAAAAATATTCTTCCTGTTCTCCTCAACTTCGTGGAGTAGGTAAGAAGAAATATTGTCTTTAAAGTCTCTAAGGATGCCAAACAATAATAAACTTTCTTTCATATTTGAGTATCTTATGGGCCTGGAACAGATTGTGTTGTTTTACACAATAACATTTTTGTTTGATTTTTAAAAATATAAATTTACTTTGGTACAACAATAAATTAATATGGTTATATTTCACATAAAATACTCTAGAATGTGAAAACCCAAGCTTTCAAAGAGAGGGGATCATCACACCCCATCTTGAGTTCAGAATTAGAACTTTTATTTACAAAATATTTACATTACATTTTGTCATTTAAACATTTAAGTTAATATAAAGTGAAGAAATTAAGCCTTTTGCATTGATGTGAAACAACTCTAATATGTAAAACAAAAATATGTGTTCCATGAACCAGGACTTAGAAAAATACTTGCATGTTGATAAAATGAAAAACCACACCTTCAACCATTTTTGCATGCCTAGATAGTTAGAAATAAATTTTTATTAGTTATAGTTTGCCAATATAATAACAAATTCTTAAATTTACTATATACAGGATTTTATACTAAGCCTTCTATGGATATAAATCCATTAAACCATTTAAACCCTTTTTTTTAAATGAAGAAACCAAGCTAGATGATTTAAGCCAGGTGTCCATTTTTTAAAAAATTTTATTTATTTATTTATTTATTTATTTATTTATTTATTTATTTATTTATGGCTGTGTTGGGTCTTCGTTGCTGTGCACAGGCTTTCTCTAGTTGCAGCGAGCGGGGGCTAATCTTTGTTACGGTGCACAGGCTTCTCATTGCGGTGGCTTCTCTTGTTGCAGAGCATGGGCTCTAGGTCCGTGAGCTTCAGTAGTTGTAGCATGCAGGCTCAGTAGTTGTGGCTTGGGCTCTAGAGTGCAGGCTCAGTAGTTCTGGTGCATGGGCTTAGTTGCTCCATGGCATGTGGGATCTTCCCAGACCAAGGCTTGAACCTGTGTCCCCTGCATTGGCTGGAGGATTCTTAAACACTGCACCACCAGGGAAGCCCCCAGGTGTCCATTTTAAAGGTATTAGAAATCAGAGCAAAGTGAAGCTCTGACATCTAAGCTTTCTCTTAACAAATATAAGTTATCATTTTATGAATAATTTATTAATTATAAATATTTATACACTTTATACTAAGGGAAAGTTGCTAATAAAATCAGTATTAGTGAAAATTATTTATAGTAATGTGATTAATTTCATTCTTGTCTAACAATTCTTAATAATTATTCTAAATAAGTTTTATTAAAAGATTGAAAACATCCACATAAATGAAAGCCAATAATCTATATAGCAAAATATATTTCTGGTTTATAACCATAATATCATATACCTTGTGTAAAATAAAAAATTTATTTATTGTTTGCACAAAGGCTGTGATAACAAAATAAATGACCATGTTGAAGAATGTAAGACATGAATCTGCTTTTCTCACTTTTGATAATTCAACTGTGTTGTTCAAAGGTTTATTCTGGAAGTTTGGAACTATTCAAGTGGATAATTGAGTTTTGGGGAACTCTAGTGATTGATAGATGGAATTGGTGTTAATTAAAGTACTTGCCTGGGGCCTTTTCAGTGCTCTCTTAAAGAAAATAACATCCACCCAAAGCAGCCATTACCAAAATTTTTTTCTAATATCCTCTTCTAAAATATAGAAAATAAACTATTTTTCTCTATAAAAATGATTCACAACCTAGAGATATGTATCAAGTCCTCTACTTCATTTTTAAGTATGCTATAATATGAACTATCTCCAGAAAAAGCTTAAATAAAATTTGAGTGGACCATCTGAAATTAGGGAGCATTAAGACTTTAAGTTATAGTTCCAAGAAGCATTGTATTTTTATCTAATTTTGGAAATTTTGGAGTTTAGCCTTAACATTCAGTTATATTTAAACACGTTATTTTAAATAATAAAATAGATTTCCATCTAAAAACAATTCAATGTTCTATATTAGGAAGATCAAAAGGCTGATAAAGTAGTATGCATACAATGCATACTTGTGATTCACTGATGGATAATGTAAGTTTTCTATCAAATATTTTTAATATTTACTGGAGATGAATTCTAGCTAATTAGACTTAAAATCATCACACATAACAAAACAAAATGTTTATAGCTAAGTCATTCCTTAAGTCGTACACAGAAGAGTTTGCCAATAGTGACTGATGCCTGGGTTCCTGGAGAGGCTCTATCCAGGCTGTTAAGGATTTGTTTCAGTTCTATAAACTACTTCGTAAAGTTTTTTCATTTAAATGATCTAGTTGTCTGCACTTCCTGACACAAATGAATCTTAACTGATATGCTTCTTCTTTGTCTTGTAAACTTTGAGATTATATTTTTTCTGAAATATTCAGTTTTACCTTGCTCCATTTGGATCTCCTATACCATGTATTCATATTTTCTACTGGAAAAAAATAGTTCAGTGATTAATATTTTTGCATGTATCATACTTATTTATTCATATTAAAAGCTTGTTTTTGGTTAAGTCAAATAATACCGTTACAAATATCACTATAACATGTACAGTTAACCAAACATCTATAACAAAGTATACTAATGATAATGAAACAAAACTAAGACCAACTAATAAATATAAAGCAAGACAGGGAATATTGCCAATATTTTATAACTTTATATGTAGAATAATTTATAGAAATATCAGATCATTATGCTGTACGTCTGAAACTAATATATTGTAAGTGTACTTCAAAATAAATAAATAAATAAAAATTTTAAAAAATAAAGGAAAAATGACCACAGTTGAAAACCATAACCATGTCATAACCAGAAAACCATGAATAACCAATGAGAAATATATTTCCAAAAAGGTTGCCCACAATTGAAACTTGTGCTTCATATAGAAGAAGCTTTGCAGCTTAGCCAGCCATTGTTTGTCATGTATATTATTTATTAGACTACTGAGTAGAGGTTTCCAGGAAATTATGGATAAGTTAATATTTTATGAATACTAAATGTTGGTTTAATTACTCATTTGGTTACAGGGAATTACATCTCAGTCATCACAAACATGAAACTCTGAGATTGTATTTCATTTTTCATTAGGAACAGAAAAGAGGAATATTTTGAGAATTTTTCTGATTAAGAAGACTCCACAGGGCTCTGCTGACAATTCTTGAAATAATAATGCCTTAGTTATACATTTAATTCTAAGTTTGGTCATTTTTTCTTTGTCTGTGGTTGATTTCTAGTTTCATGTGTTGTGGTCAGAAAAGATGCTTGAAATAATTTCTAAACTCTTAAATTTGTTGAGACTTGTTTTGTGCCCAAGTACGTGGTTAATCTTAGAGAATTTTCCATGTGCACTTGAAAAGAATATGTATTCTGCTTATTTTGAATGTAATGTCCAAAATATATCAATTAAGTCTAACTGTTCTATTGTATCATTTAGGATCACTGTTGCCTTATTGATTTTCTTTCTCAAAGACCTGTCCATTGATGTGAGTGGCTTATTAAAATCTCCTTCTATTATTGTATTCTTATCAATTTCTCCCTTTATGTCTGTTAGTACTCATTTTATGTATTTGGGTGCTCTTATATAAGGTGCATATATGTTGACAAGTGTAATATTCTCTCCTTGTATTGGTCCTTTTTCATTATACAGTGTCCTTCTTGACAAGTGTAATATTCTCTCCTTGTATTGATCCTTTTTCATTATACAGTGTCCTTCTTTATCTTTTATATAGCCTTTGTTTTAAGGTCTATTTTGTCTAATGTGAGTATCACAACCCCTGCTTTCTTGTATTTCTGTTAGCATGAAATATTTTTTTCACCCCCTCACTTTCAATCCATGAGTGTCCTTTGCCCTAAAGTGGGTCTCTTGTAGGCAGCATATTGTAGGCTCTTTTTTTTTTTTTTTATCCAATCTGCCACTCTGTGTCTTTTGATTGGAGCATTTATTCCATTGGTATTTAAAGTAATTATTAACAGGTATGTATTTATTGCCATTTTAAACCTTGTTTTCCTGTTGATTTTATATTTATTCTTTGTACCTCTTTTTCTTTTTGTTTTTTCCTTTGTGGTTTGATTGATGAATTTTCTTTTGTATTATGCTTGTTTTCTCTTCTTTTTGTTTTTTCTGTTAATCTATTGTATGTTTTCGATTTGTGGTTATCCTCTATTTTAAGTATGTTAACCCCTTCCTGTATCTACTTGCTTTAGACTGGTAGTCATATCAGCTCAAACACATTCTAGGGAAAAAAAAATCTACATTTTCTTATTCTCCTTCCTTACATTTTATGATTTTGATGGCCACTTTTTCATCTTCATGTTCATCCTTTTGCTGTTCATTGTGGTTATTATCTCTTTCACAGAAATTTTTTGATTTTTTAAATTAATCTGTGTACTGTCTTATTTAAGTGATTTACTTTCCAATTGTGATCTTCTCTTTCCTATAGATCCTTACCTCTTTTCTATTTAGAGAAGACCTCTCAATATTTCCTTTAGGATAGTTTAGTATTGCTGTATTCTTTTAGTTTTTGTTTGTCTGAGAAATTCTTAATCTCTCCTATTTGAAATGATAATCTTGCTGGGTAGAGTATCCTAGATTGCAAATTTTTCCCTTTCAGGACTTTCAATATATCCCACCACTTGCTTCTGGCCCACAACGTTTCTGTAGAGAAATCAGCTGATAGCATTATGGGGGTTCCCTTGTAATTAACTCTGTTTTTCTCCTGCTACCTTTAGAACTTTCTCTTTAACTTTTGCCATTTTAATTTTAATATGTCTTGGTGTAAGTCTGTTTGGCTTTATCTTGTTCAGGGCCCTCTGTGCTTCCTGTATCTGGGTATCTGTTTCTTTCATTAGGTTTGTGAAGTTTTCAGCCATAATTTCTTCAAATACATTTTCAATCCCCTTTCTCTTTCTTCTCTTTCTGTGATCCCTATTATACATAGATTGGCACACTTTATATTATCCCATAGATCTCTTACATTGCCTTCATTTTTTATTTTATTTGGGTTTCTGTCTGCTTTTCGAATTGGGTGATTTCCATTATTTTATCTTTCACATCACTTATTCATTCTTCTGCGTTATTCATTCTGCTATTCTTTGCCTTTAGTTCAGCTTTCATCTCTTCAAATAAATTCTCTAATTTTTCTTGGCTCCTCCTTATAGTTTCTAGTTCCTTTTTATAGCACTCTGCATTTCTATCAATAGTTCTTAATTCCTTCAGTATTTTCATTATCTCCTTTTTGAACTCAGTGTCTATTAGAATGAAGAAGTCTCTTTATTCTTTCAGGGGAATTCTCTTGGTCTGTTAATTGGGAGTGGTTCCTCTGCTTCTTCATTTTACTTATATTTCTCTTGCTCTATGAGTTTAGGAGAAAGAATTACCTACTGTGGTCTTGGAGGCTTACTTTTATGTGGGAACATCCTGTGTAGCCTGCGTGGGTTTCATATTTGTTGGTGTAAGGGCTGTTTTTAGTAAGGCTGCCTGCCACCTCTTCCCTCAGTGTATGCTGGCCATTATCCCTTTGATAGGAGGTGTGACTGATGTTGTGGTGACCAGAGCCTGCACTGGATATTGAGCAGGGCCTCCTCTTTGCTCTGTGGTTGTCACTGCCCTTTCCAGGGCAGGGTCTGCTCTCTTGTTGTTGGAGTAGAAGCCCCAGCTCCATTCCTGAGCTGTGCTTCTGATCTGTGGTGTGAGGCGTGAGGTAGGTGGGAGTGGAGTGTTCCCCCTGGAGGGAAGCCACTGAGTATTCCTCCACTGGTGCTGTTCACCTGTGAGTGTGCTCTGTTGCGTCACCTTTCAACCATTGTGCGGGCTCACAAAGTCCACTGTTGCTGGCACTGCCCTCAGCCCCACCTCAACCATGGGTATGCCAGCAATTGGCCTGGTGCCTCTCAGGCTTTGTTTTCACAAGGCCACCAGTGCAGATCCACTGAAGTCAGTTCCCAGGACTGCAGTAGTCATGCACCTGAACCCACTGTGGGAGCTCTGAGGCAGCTCAGACCCTGGCTCAGCCCCCATGTGTACATGCCCACAAAACCCACAGCTACTAAGGCCAGACTCATCCCAGCTGTGGGAGAACCAGTTGTCCATTTAGATGTTCTGCAGGTGCTGAATTTACAGCAACAGAGGTGTAAATATGTGGTTTGCACAGCCACAGGGAGAGATTTCAGCTCTGCTTCCTAAGCTGCAAGGCCCCTGAGCCTCAGCTGTGATTTCAGCCCTAACTCTGCATGTTGGCAACCCACTGGCATCTGCTACCAGGGCCACCAAGGCAACAGCCAGAGTGAGAAAGCCTGCCGGGTGGGTAGGGGGCTGAAGCTCACCAGGCACGTGAGCCTGCCTGTGCGGGAGCCTCTCCTGGAGCCCACAGAGGCAGGAGCCAGGGGTGAGGAAAGAGGCTGCAATGGCAGCCCCGACCCTCCCTTCACAGGCCACTTAACAATGATGCTTAGCTTCTACGGCGGCCTGGGTTTCTTCCATGAACGCTCCTGGTTGCTACGCCCCACACTCCAGCCCCTTCAGGCTGTCTCCACACAGCCAACAGCAGTCGCCTCCTTGGTCTGTCCTCTAAACCCCATGTTCCAGCACCAGCCCCTGCCCATACTTGCGGATATGCGTCTCAGGCTGAGTTATGCAAGGCAGTGGCAGGGACCATCTGTAGAGGTCTCTCTCTGTCCTGTCTGCCACTAACTGTTTGTTGCACTCTCTGCTGAGCCTCTGAAGCTTCTTTTCTGTCCCAGATTATCTCCCCACTGGTGAGGGGACTTCCCTGGGTGCGGGAACCTCTCCTTTCCTTCAGCTCCCTCCCAGGGGTACAGGACCTATTTTGCTTCCTCTTTTTTTTCCCTTTCATACTACCGAGTTATGTGGAGACCTTTCTTGTCCTTTCAGGCATTTGAGGGCTTCTGCTAGTGTTCAGTAGGTGTTCTGTGAGAATTTTTCCATTTGTAGATATATTTTTGATGTATTTGTGGGAAGAGGTGAGTTCCACATCCTACTACTGTGCCATCTTGATTCTGATCTGTATAGCATATTTTATGTAAAGGAAAAATCAACATGCAGTATTAGTTGATTCCAACTAAATTTTGTGTGGCATCAGATTTTTTTCCTACTTTGCATATAAGTAAATTGAAGTTCAGAAAGGGACTAGCTCCAGCTAACCCCAGTACGATGCATGAAGTAAGAATTTGAGTATAGGTTATCTAAAAGATCTGTGTTCTTACAAATTTCACATTTTCTGAGGTAGGTTATCTTTGTAGACAGCTACAGCAGGTTTGCAAAAGACACAAGTGAGGAAAAGCATAAGTAATAAAAGGAAAATTGATAAAGGAGAAAATGACATTTAGATGCGGGAGTATTTGAAGACAATACTTAGTTTATAACTTTACCAAGGTCAAACCTGCATCAATGTCTTGTGCATTCTTTTCAAATTTGCTTTTAATCACCTGGTAGGATCAAAGGTTATTCAAAGAGATCATATGATTAACCAGCCTGGGCTTTGGGAGAAGGAAGTATTAGGAAAGCATTTTAATAGTGTGCTTGATAAAAGGAAAGGTCATCAAAGTACATTTATGTTTGAACATTAAAAAGCACTTCTTTGAAGTGCTTCCTGATGAGATTCCACTTAGTTAAATATTCTTCCAAAATGCTTTCCTTTCATTATATCCAAATGGAGAGAGGGGGTGGGGACGGGTTGGTATGGAGTTCCTGAACAGCTAGAGAGCTTTATGCTTCTGTGAGATTCGGAATCTTGTATTTATTTTTAAAGTTCTGTTAAATGGTATATATGTCAGTTCTTTCCATGACAACAATGATATTTTATCTAGCCCATGACCTTTATGGAATTGCATGCTCTTTTAAATTAAGCAAATGCATCAGAAATGCAAGAATTCACCAGTGCATAATTATATTTTAATTGATTTGAATGGATGATTTGAAATTATTGATTGGGTCATAAAACAACCACTCAGCTAACTGAGTTAAAACTTATCTTCTCAGGAATATTTCCTACTTAGAGGAGATGTGCTTCACACAATATTGATTAGTAGGCTTCCTTTTGAAAACAACCACTTTGATGCGATTTTAACATAGGTCTACATAAAATATATCTGTATTATATAGGAGAACCAGCTTTCAAATAGTTTCACTGATCTTTTTGTTTTTTTTTTTAGTTTATATTTCTTTTATTTATAGGTTTATTCCTAGGTATTTTATTCTTTCTGATGTGGTAGTAAATGGGATTGTTTCCTTAATTTCTTTCTGATAGTTTGTTGTTAGTGTGTAGAAATGCAACAGATTTCTGTACATTAATTTTTTATCCTGCACCTTTACCAAATTCAGTGATGAGCTCTACTAGCTTTCTGGTAGTGTCTTTAGGTCTTCTCTATATAGTATCCTGTCACCTGCAGACAGTGACAGTTTTACTTCTTCCTTTCCAATTTGAATTCCTTTTATTTCTTTTTCTTCTCTGCTTGCTGTGGCTAGGACACCCAAAGCTATGTTGAATAAAAGTGGTGAAAGTGAACATGCTTGTCTTGTTCCTGATCTAAGAGTAAGTGCTTTCAGCTTTTTACTATCGAGTAAGATGTTAGATGTGGGTTTTTCATATATGGCCTTTATTATGTTGAGGTAGGTTCCCTCTATGCCCACTTTCTGGAGAGTTTTTAAGATACATGGATGATGAATTTTTTCAAAATCTTTTTCTGCATCTATTGAGATGATCATTTGTTTTTTATCCTTCAACTTGTTAATTTGGTGTATCACATTGATTGATTTGCAGATATTGAAAAATTCTTGCATCCCTGTGATAAATTCCACTTGACCATGGTGCATGGTCCTTAAAATGTATTGTTGGATTTGATTTGCTTGTATGTTGTTTAGGATTTTTGCTTCTATGTTCATCAGCAATATTGGCCTCTAATTTTCTTTATTTGTGTGATGTCTTTGGTTGTAGTATCTGGGTGATAGATGGCCTCATAGAATGAGTTTGGAAGTGTTCCTTGCTCTGCAATTTTTTGGAATGATTTCAAAAGGACACATGTTAACTCTTCTCTAAATGTTTGATAAAATTCACCTGTTAAGTCATATGTTCCTGGATGTTTGCTGGGAGTTTTTAAATTACTGATTCAATTTCATTATTCATCATATTTTCTATCTTCCTTGTTCAGTCTTGAGAGATTGCACCTTTCTAAGAATTTGTCCATTTCATCTAGGTTGTCCATTTTATCGGCATATATATTTTTTGCAGTAGTTTCTTATGATCCTTTATTTCTGTGGTGTCAGTTGTCATTTCTCCCTTTTCATTTGTAATTTTATTGATTTGGGCCGTCTCCCTTTTTTCTTGATGAGTGTGGCTAAAGGTTTATCAATTTTGTTTATATTTTCAAAGAACCAGCTTTTAGTTTCATTGATCTTTTTAATTGTTTTTTTTAGTTTCTATTTCTTTTATTTCTGCTCTGCTATTTATGATTTCTTTCCTTCTACTAACTTTGGGTTTTGTTTGGTCTTCTTTCTCTAGTTCCTTTAGGTGTATGGTTAGTTTGTTTATTTGAGATTTTTCTTGTTTCCTGAGGTAAGCTTGTATCACTATAAACTTCCCTCTTAGAACTGCTTTTGCTGTGTCCCATAGGTTTTGGACTGTCCTGTTTTTGTTTGCACTTGCCTCTAGGTATTTTTTGATTTCCTCTTTGATCTCTTCAGTGATCCATTGGTTGTTTAGTAGCATATTGTATAGCCTCCACATGTTTGTGTTTTTTGCAGTTTTTTTCCCCTCGTAGTTAGCTTCTAGTCTCATAGTACTGTGGTCATAAAAGTTGCTTGATATGATATGTTTCCTTAAATTTACCAAGGCTTGTTCTTTGGCCTAGCATGTGATCTATCCTGTAGAATATTCCATGTGTGCTTGAAAAGAATGTGTATTCTGCTGCTTTGGATGGAATGCTCTCTCTATATATATCAATTAAGTCCATCTGGTCTAATGTGTCATTTAAGTCCTGTGTTTTCTTATTGATTTTCTGTCTAGATGAGCTGTCCATTGATGCAAGTGGGGTGCTAAATTCTCCTAGTATTATTGTGTTACTGTCCATGTCTCCTGTTCTGTCCATTAATATTTGCCCTACATATTGAGGTGCTCCTATGTTGGGTGAATATATATTTACATTTGTTATATCTTCTTCTTGGAATGCTCCCTTGATCCTATCCTATGTAGTATCCTTCTTAGTCTCTTGTCTTTATTTTAAAGTCTATTTTATCTGATACTAGTCTTGCTACTATGGCTTTCTTTTGATTTCCATTTGCATGGAATACCTTTTTTCATCCCCTCACTTTCAGTTTGTGTGTGTCTCTAGATCTGAAGTGAGTCTCTGGTAGGTAGCATATATATGGGTCTTGTTTTTGTATCCATTCCGCCACTCTATGTCTTTTGGTTGGAACATTTAGTTCATTTACATTTAAGGTAATTATCGATATGTGTGTTCTTATTTCCAGTTTGTTAATTGTTTTGTAGGTATTTTTTTCCCTTTCTTCTCCTTTTATCCTCTTCTCTTGGGATTTGATGACTACCTTTTGTGTTATATATGGATTGTTTTTCTTTTTTGTGTGTACATCTATTATAGATTTTTGGTTTGTGGTTACCATGAGGTTTTTAAAATATATATGGTTAAGTTGTTGTGCTCTTAATTTCAAATATATATTAAAAACTCTGCATTTGTACTCTCCTCCCCTCATGATTACTGTTTCTGATATATTTTACATCTAATTGTTCTGTGTATCTCTTAACTGCTTATTGTTGATATATTTGATTTTACTACTTTTGTCTTTTAACCTCCCTTCTAATTTTGTGTGTGAATGATTTCCTACCTTTACTGTATGTTTGCCTCTACCAGTAAGCCTTTTCATTTCATAATTTTCTTGTTTCTAGTTGTGGCCTTTTCTTTTTTGCCTAGAGGATTTCCATTAACATTTGTTGTAAAGATGGTTTAGTGGTGCTGAACTTTTTTAGCTTTTGCTTGCTGTAAAGATTTTGATCTCTCCATCAAATCTGAGGGAGAGCCTCGCTGGGTAGATTATTCTTGTTTGTAGGTTTTTTCCCTTTCATCACTTTGAATATTTGGTGCCACTCCCTTCTGGCCTGCAGAGTTTCTGCAGAAAAAAATCAGCTGATAGCCTCATGGGAATTCCCTTGTATGTTATTTGTTGCTTTACCCTTGTTGCTTTTAATATTCTCAATTTATCTTTAATTTTTATCATCTTAATTACAAGGTGTCTTGCTGTGTTCCTCTTTAGATTCATTCTATATGGGACTCTCCACACTTCCTGGAATTGGGTGACTGTTTCCTTCCCCAAGTTGGGAAGTTTTCAGCTATTATGTTTTCAAATATGTTCTCAGCTCCTTTCTCCTTCTCTTCTCCTTCTGGGACCCATATAATGCAAATATTAGTACACTTGATGTTTCAGAGATCCCTTACATTGTCCTCATTTCTTTTCATTCTTTTTTGTTTTTTGTGTTCAGTGGCAGTGATTTCCACTACTCTGTCTTCCAGCTCACTGATCCATTCTCTGTATCATTTAGTCTGCTATTGTTTCCTTTTAGTGTATTTTTCATTTCAGTTATTGTATTCTTGATCTCTCTCTTTGGTTGTTCTTTATATTTTCTCTTTGTTCTGTGCATCCATTCTTCTCCTGAGTTCTTTCACCATCTTTACAATCATTACTCTAAATTCTTTCTCAGGTAGATTACCTATCTATCTCCACTTCACTTAGTTCTTCTTGGGTTTTATCTTGTTTCCTCTTCTTGAACTTGTTCTTCTGCTGCCTCATTTTATCTAAGTTGCTATTGGTATTTTTATGTATGTAGTAGGTTAGTTATGTTTCACAATCTTGGAGAAGTGTCTTCCTATGTGTCTGTGCAGTGCATTCCTCTCATTACCCAAGCTATATGCTCTGGGGATTCCCTTTAAGAGGTCTTCATGGGTCCTTCTGTTGTGGTGGGATGACTATGTGGGCTTCTGGTAGGCTTGGTTTGCCCCTGGCCCGTTTGGTTGCCCAACCCTTCCTTGTGTGGATGCTGTTTGTTTGTTGGTTAGTGGGGTCTGGTCCTGAAGTGGCTGACTGCAGAATGCCAGGGGACACTGGCGCTAGTGCTGCCTCACTGCTGGGAGGAGTCAGGGTCCTGAGACTCTGGTGCTGTTTCCTGCTCCATTGGTGACTGACTGAAGCCAAGTACTGAGGCTAGTGCCAGACTATTGGCAGGCAGAGCCAGGTCCTAGAGTCTGCCTGCAGGGCCCAGTGATCCCTGAGCTGGTGTCAGATTGCTGTGGTGGGGAGCTGGTTCCTGACACATTTGGATATGGTGACCCAAAGCTTGTGTTGGCCTGGTAGTTGTCAGGGCTGAGGCTCAGCTGGTCCCAGAGTAGGGCTGGGCCTGCTGTACGTAGCCTGGGTCTATAGGCTATAGGACTGAGTTTCTTGCATCTGGTGTCTGCCCTCTGGTTGGTTAGACTGGTCTGGAGGCTGGTGCAGCCTTCCTGGAGGTCAGGGCTGGTACCTGCCCATTGGTGGGCAGAGCTTGGTCTTGGTCCTCTGGGGGGCAAGGCCATGCATAGAGACATGTTTAGATGTGCCTGTGGGCTCAGGAAGTCTTTAGGATCCCACACAATGGCACCTGCCAATACTGGCTTTCATGTGGTAGAACAAGCTCCCAAATGTGGCTGCTGCCAGTGTCTGTGTCCCCAGGGTGAACTGCAGTCACCCACCCCCAACTCTCCAGGAGACTCTCCATGACCAGCAGGTAAGTCTGGCCCAGGCTCCTATCAAATTAATGCTTTTTCCCTCGGTCCTGGTACACATGATGTTTTGTGTGCACCCTTTAGGAGTGAAGACACTGTTTCCCACGATTCTTTGGGACTCTCAAAATTAAGCCCCACTAGGCTTCAAAGCCAAATGCTATGGGGGCTCATCTTCCCAGTGCAGGACCCCTGGGCTAGGGCACCTGACATGGGTCTCAGAACTGTCACTCCTGGGGGAGAACCTCTGTAGTATAATTATTCTCCAGTTTGTGGCCCACCCACCCGAGGGTATGGGACTTGACTATATTGTGAGTCTACCCCTCTTACCTGTCTCATTGTGGTTCCTTCTTTATGTCTTTAGTTGTAGAAGATCTCTGTTAGGTTTCAGTCATGGTTGTTCTGCAGATGGTTGTGGTTTTGGTCTGCTTGTGAGAGGATGTGAGCTCAGGGTCTTTGTACTCTGCCCTCTTGGATGATCTCCAGTATTTTCTTGTCAAATTAGTAAGATGCAGGATTTACTCTTACTTAGTCCTGTATATCAAGTGGTAAAGCCTTAATTATTTAACCGTATACAACAGTCTGACTACCTCTGGAGATGGAATGATGAAAAAGCTGTTTTGAGACTACTGACTTAATGGGGACACTTTGTAATTTTTCAAAGCTCCTGCTCAGTGTAGCTCTCTTCAATTTAGTTGCCCACCCTGAAATCTCTAACTGCCTTGCTCTTCTCTTTCTCCCCAAATCCACTTCTCCACTCAGTGAAGCACTATGCTCCACCAGAGTTCTCTCTACCTCTGCTGTGGCCTAAAAACTCTTTCCAGGCAGTACTGGGGCAAACAGAGGTTTCAACTTGTTTGTTTGTTTCCCCACCTGCAGGTATCATTATCCTGCATTGTCTGTCTTATGTCCAATGTCTTAAAATCATTGTTATGTTTTGTGTGGCCTTTTAGTTGCTTCATGCTAGAGGGTAAACCTAGTATCTAGCTCTTTCTACATCTTGGCTAAAAGTAGAACTCCATTTGTCAGCTCTTAACAAGAAAATTAAAATTTCTGAAAATAAAAAGCTAAAATATATCTTGGGTAGATATATACATATAAAGAAAATAGGTACAATAAATTCATACCATACCTTAAGAAAGAAATAATAATTGATGATTAAGAGAGAGATACTGTGTAATCATAAAATAAAAAAAGACATCAGGAGGATATAATAATTAACTTTTTGGTAGATGGATATAATTACATACTCTCAAATATGTAGAGAAAAAACAAAATTTTATATATCCACAGTCATTATAAGAAAACTATTCAGTAAATCACTATTTTGGTAGTTGACAGATCATGACTAGCAAAGCCTTAGAAGGGGCTGAAATTAATAGGCTTTATATAACATATTGAAAATCCAATACACACACAAAAATAAAAACGTTTCAAGTACATATGGAACTAAAATCTGACTGTAGAAGTCTTATTTTAATTAACATTTTTGCTGTTGTTTTTTGTAAGAGCAACAAGATTGCCTTTGGGCTCAGTGGAATGCCCTCTTTCATCACCTTAAGAGAAATTTCAGTTTAATACACGATATTATGAGCATATGTACCTTGGTCTGAGTTTCTGGCGCAGAAATATCCAAGTAGTAGGCAAGTTGCATCAGCTCATTTAACGTTGGTGTCAGAGCCTTTGGCAATGTTCCAGGTGTATGTGGGTCTCTTGCACCTATGAAAGCTCCTCAAAACAGAGCCAGTGTCACTCTAATTCACAACCGAAAGGCTCAGTGTCCTTGGTACCATCTTGGCTTATGATAGGGATTGGACAACAATGAAATATTAAGTAAATGGTACTTTGAAATTGAGTATTCTAACTAATATCATACACATATATGAATTCCAGAAAACAAATTTTCCATAAATTATTCCTCATTAATTATTTTCTGATATTCATACTGAAAATATATATCTCAAATATCAAAATACATGAAAGTGTTATTTGATTATATAAAATATATGAAAATATTTTATAGATTTACTATAATAAAGGATTTCTAATAGAAGACAATAAATTATACAAGCCATTCAGAACACATTTTAAACTTCATGTGACATAATATTCCTCAAGATTTAGCAATTCTCTCATAAGGAAATATTCTAGAAAGGTATGTGCATATGTCTCAAGAATATAAAAATATTTTTCAAATAGGATTATTTAGTATAGCCATATTTGAAATATCTTAAATGTACATTAAATTGGAAATGAATACTAAATATTTACATATATGTATAATTTAAGAATACATATATATCTGAATATATATACACATATATGTACTTATCTAAATATCAGATGACACATAACTTGTATATAAAATAAACACTAGAAATATATGTATTTATATACATGTATATATAGAAATATATTAAAGAAATTCAAATCTATATACAGATACTATATGCATCAAGACTGGTAAAATGCAAAAAACCTTTGTTGAATATAAAATTATATTTACAGAAGTAGATATTTATTTCATCTTTTATCACAAGAAAAACATTTTTCAATCTCTCTGTTTAAGAATTTCTAAATTCATTATCAGTTTTACCTCTGGAGAAAGAAGAAGGTGAATAGGTTGTGGAGAAATACATAAAAATCTCTTTTACATGTAAGTTATTTTTGCTTAAAATGATAACAAAATAATATTTGGAGCAAACCTGACAAAATGATAAGATTTGACAAAGTTGCACTTTGAGATATTTTGTCTAGTCTGTGTATACAAGTAATATTTCAAGTAAAATTAATTTAAAAGAAACATTAAAAACTTTATCCCTCAGACTAAATGAATTTCACTATTGAATTATAGACAGGAATGATAGGAAGGCTATTAATATGAATCTTAGCCTCATAAAATTTCTTAGCTTAAATAATCTACAAAGTTTTCAGAGACAGTGAGGACATATGACTCACAACTGAAAAAAAGAATCCAACTAAAAAGTTCAAGCAGAACATAAATATCACAGTAGAAACTAAGTAGAATAATGAATTTCACAACATATTTAAAGTATATTTTTCTAAGCTTTGCTGATGGAAAGAGAGAACTAGAGTACAATAAGTTGACAGTATATAATAAAGTGAATATGGTATATTTATATCAATATAGTACACATATAAATATCAATGGATAGTTGTAAAATACCTGAAATTTTATAATAAATCTTTAAAAACAAATGAATATTCTTAAAATACAAGTGGGAAAAAACTAGCAATAATTTGAAATTTTAAGTGTGAAATAATCCCATGACAGTCTAAGCATTTAGATGGGGCCTTGTTAAAAAAAATCTAAATATCACACTAAATGGAATAGAAGTGGTTTAATTAATGGGTTACTATGTTATTGTAAAAAGAAGGAAAACATTAAACCTAAGAACACACATTATTTTTATGTGTACTTTTAAAATTTTACCCCAAAAGATCATATACTTGGTTATAAAATAAGTCACAACAAATTTCAAATTTTGAAACTAGGATATTTTACAGATCACAGTAAAATCATATCAATATCACCAATAAATGAATAGAACATGGAATTTTAAAATCATCAGTGATAACATCAAACTATAGCAAATATTAGGAATGAATGTGTAATATGTTTAAAATATCTGTACTTAAATATAAAAATATTGAGAAAAATAAATAAAACCTTAACAAATTAAGATTATACCATAGTCACTGAAGGAAGAATTAGTACTGTAATATAAAAAAATTTCCCCAATTATTCTATAGATTCAACACAACCCCGACCACAACTCCAAGTCTTATTTTTTGTGACTATTGATAAGCTGATTCTAAAACATATATTGAAATACAACTGACCAACTTAGCAAAGTCAATTTTTGAAGAAAAAAAGTGGTAACTTGGACCACCAGGTATCAAGATTTATTACAAGGCTATGGTAATTTAGATCGTTTTTGATATAAGAACATACAGATGAATGGAAGGCACCTGAATGTGCAGAAATGAATCACACATATACAATGACCTAAATTATGGCAAAGGTCACACTGCAGTGTCATGTGGAAATGACAGTCCTTTTAATAAGCAATGGGTCAATTGGATATTCACATGTATAATAAGGAGTCTGACTCCATAACCTTGTTTGCCTGATGATAGATTTTAAAGCTGCAATTGTGCAATGAAATTCTTATGCTAACCACCCAGAGTTAGTAGATTCCACAAGTTTAAAGGCACAGTTTCCAAAAGACCATCCTCACTACTAATGACAGCCACAAGTTTGGGGATCTCCAGGCCACAGGCACTTCTCACCAACTGAATACAAATTCAGAGGTTGCATATACCTTCAGGTTTGATAATTCACTAGAACGGCAGAACTCAGAAAATTATAGTTTTATATTGAAGGATACAAATGATGAGCCAAATGAATGGACACATCAGGCAAGTGTAGGAGGGTCTAGAAAGCATAGCTTCTGTGTTCTCTCTTCATGTAATCAGAATGTATCATCTTCCTGGCACAGCAGTGTGATCTTCAACAAGTCAGGTCATCCAAGCCCAGAGTTTTTATTGGAGTTACATTACATAAGCATGATTGATTGAATTATTAGATATGTGGTTGAACGCAATCTGCAGCTCCCCTGCCTTCCCTGAATGTTGGGCTGATATTATCTGGTTTAGAAACTCGACACTATAACTACATGGTTGGTCTTTCCAGCATAGTAAGTCCCAATCCTGAGACTGTCTAGTGGCCACCATTAGACACTAGCATAAAGTTAGAAGGGGTGCATCGTGAACAATGAAGACAGTCCTACCACTTTGAAAATCAGAAGGGTTTACAGTTGTATCCCAGGAACTCGGGGAAAGAAAGAAAAATTTTTTCTTTTAGAAAACAAAGTCTCATACTTTCCTCTTTTCCAACAGCAATGAAATATTACTAGCAGACTTGACTATCTCACTTTCAACAATGGATAAGGAAACATTGGACTTAAAGAACACATTATACCTGATGGACTTAACAGATATTGAATACATATAGGAAATGCCATCCAACATCAGGATATTCTTCTCAAGTACACATGGCTATTCTCCAAGATCATAAGTTGGACCACAAGTCTTGATAAATAAAAGAAGATTGAAATCATATCAAGCATGTGTTTTAACCATAATTGTATGAAACTGGAAATCAATTACAAAAAGAAAACCTGAAAATTCACAAATCTGTGGAGAGTAAACAACATGCTACTGAACAACCACTGGATCAAAAAAGTCAAAAGAGAAATTTCAAAAATATATTTTGAGACATAAATATGAATACAACACACCAAAACTTACTGGATGCAGCAAAAGCAGTTTTGAGAGTAAAGTTCATAGTCATAAATGCCTATATTTGGAAAAAATATAAACAACCCAAACTTATGCCTCAAGCAAGTAGAAAATAAAGAAGAAACTAGGCCAAAGTTAGTAGGAGGAAGGAAATATAAAATATATTAGTAGAAACGAATGGAGACTAAAAAATAATAGAAAATATCAGAGAAAGTAAGAGGTAGTTATTTTAAAAGATAAACAAAATAGACAAACTTTTACCTAAACTTACCAGGAAATAAAGAGAAATAACTCAAATAAATAAAATCAGAAATAAAAGGGGACACAATCTAAATGATACCACACAATACAAAGAATCAAATAGACTATGATGAACAACTATTAGTCAACAAACTGATTAATCTAGAAGAAATAAATACTTAAACACATACACCCTATCAAGACTGTTTCTTGAAGAAAAAAATTTTAAACCAATTGCTAGTAACACAATTAACTAATAACCAAAAACCTCCAAACAAAATACCTTGACCGAATGGTTTTACTGATGAATTTTATGAAACATTTAAATAATTAATGCCAATCCTTCAGAAACTCTTTTAAAAATTGGATGAGGAAGGAACATCTCCAAAACTCATTTTTGGAGTCCAGGATTACCCTGACAAGAAAACCAGTCTAGGACACGAAAATAAGAAAATTTCAGACCAACATACTTGGTTAACATAAATGCAAAAATCCTCAACAAAATATTAACAAATCAAATACAACAATATAGTAAAAAGATCATACACCATTATCAAGTGGGATTGATTCCAGGGATGCAAGAATGGCTCAACATCTGCAAATTAATCAACATGATAAATCACATTAACAGAGGATAAAAATCACATGATCATCTCAAAGATGCAGAAAAATCTTTTGACAAAATTCAGCATCCATCCATAAAAATTCTCAACAAACTGGGTATAGAGACAACATACCTTGGCAAAATAAAGGCTGTATATGACAAGCCCACAACTAGCACCATAATTAATGGTGAAAGGTTGAAAGCCTTTTATCTAAGAAAAAGTACTAACCAAGGGTGCCACTCTGACCACTTTTAGTCAACATAGAATTGGAAGTTTTGGTATGGAACCACAAAGGATTTCAAATACCCAAAGTAACCTTCAGCAAGAACAACAAAGCTGGAGGCATCATGCTTCCTGATTTCAAACAATTTATAAATCTATAGTCATCAAAACAATATGGCACTGGCATAAAGACAGACACATAGATCAACAGAACAGAATAAAGAGCCCAGAAATAAACACACCTATATATGGTCAATATAATTCACAACAAAGGAGCCAAAAATATACAATGGGGAAAGAATAAATTCATCAATAAATGGTGTTGGGAAATTAGGCCACAACATGCAAAATAATGAAATTGGGCCCAATCTTACTGCAAACACAAAAATCAACAGAAAATAGATTAAAGATTTGAACATAAAACCTGCAAATGTAAAACTAGAAGAAAATATAGAGGGTAAGCTCCTTGACCAGTCTTAGCAATAATTTCTTTTCGTCTTTGATTTCACATCAAAAGCAAAGGCAACAAAAGCAAAAATAAACAAGTAGAGCTACATCAAACTAAAAAGCTTCTGCATAGCAAAGGAAACTATCAAAAAAATGGAAAGGCAACCTATGGAATGGGAGAAAATATCCCATATCTGATAGGGTGTTAACATCCAAAATTTACGAAGAATTCACACAACTCATTAGCAAAAAATAGCAAACAATCCAATTACCAATGGACAGAGCAATCATATAGACACTTTTTCAAAGAGGACATATGGATGGTCAACTGGTACATGAAACAGTGCTCAACATCACTAATAATCAGGGAAAAGCAAATAAAAACCACAATGGACATTGCCTTATACCTGTCAGAATGAGTATCATCAATAACATGAGATAACAAATGTGTTGAGGATGTGGAGAATAGGGGACCCGTTTGAACTCTTGGTGGGAGTGTAAATTAGTGCAGCAACAGTGTGGAGGTGCTTCAAAAAATTAAAAATATAACTACCATATGATCCATGAATTCAATTTTTGGGTTCATATCTGAAAGAAAGAAATCATTATCTCAAAGAAATATCTCCACCCCCTCCATGTTTATTGTAGCATTACTTACAGTATACCCAAGATATGGAAACAACTTAAGTGTCCCTGGATAGATATATACATATGTATATGTGTGTGTGTGTATATATATATATATATATATATATATATATATATATATATATATATGAATATTTTGCAGCCTTAAAAAAGGAGGAAATCCTATGTCCATCAACAGAAGACTGGATAAAGAAGATGTGGTACATATATAAAATGGAATATTACTCAGCCATAAAAAACAATGAAATAATGCCATTTGCAGCAACATGGATGGACGTAGAGATTCATACTGAGTGAAGTAAGTCAGACAGAGAAAGACAAATATCATATGATCTTACTTATATGTGGAATCTAAAAAAAAAATGGTACCAAAGAACTTATTTACAAAACAGAAATAGAGTCACAGATGTAGATAACAAACTCATGGTTACCAGGGGGGAGGGGTAAATTGGGAGACTAGGATTGACATATACACACTACTATATATAAAAGAGATAATTAATAAGGACCTACTGTATATCACAGAGAACATTTCTCAATACTTTATAATGACCTATATTGGAAAAAGATCTAAAAAAGAGTGGATATATGTATATGTATAACTGATTCACTTTGCTGTACAGCAGAAACTAATACAACACTGTAATTCAACTATACTACAATAAAATTAAAAAAACAACAACAAGGAAATCCTGCCATTTGCGACAATACAAATGGACTTTGAGGGCATTATGCTAAGTGAGATAAGTCAAAGAAAAACAAATATTATGTGATCTCACTTATATGTGGAATCTAAAGAACCAAATAAGCAAGCAACAACAAATGAATGAACTCACAGAAACAGAGAACAGATTGGTGAGTGCAGAAGAAGGGGTTGGAGGTGGGGAAAATGGAAGATGATATTAAAAAGGTACAAACTTACACTAATAAGACAATTCTAGCAATGTAATGTACAGTATGATGACTATAGTTAATAATTTTGTACACTGGAAAGTTCTAAGAGAGTAAATCTTAAAAGTTCACACCATGCAAAAAAATGTGTAACTATCTATGAGGTGATGCATGTTAACCAAACTTACTGGGGTAATCATTTTGCAATATATACATATAAAAAATCAGTATGTTGTACACCATAAACTAATAAAATGCTGTATGTCAATTATATTTCAATAAAACTGGAATAAAATTAACAATTGAAAAATAGAGCAAAAATTAATTCATAAAGTCAAAATTAATTATTTTAATAAAAAATTCAAATATCCAGGTGCTTCAATAGCAAGATAAAATTATTAAACCAAAGAGAAGAAATAAGCAATTTAAAATATTTTTAAGAAATAAGAAATATGCCAATTATATTAAAATGAGAAATATTAAGTTAATGAGGTAAATTTTGTGAATATACTATATGGATATTACTAAGAATTAGAATGCTTAAGAACATGGGTACTTTTGGGGAAAATATTATTTAACTTAATGAAGATGTAAAAATGCAAGTATATTAAAGAAAGAGATTTTAATCATGTGATAAACCTCGTATTTGTCATTCGCCTAAATTAATTTGGTTCTAATTAGTCGACTTTAAATATATTAGAGTACTATCCTATGCAAGATAAATTTCAAAAAATACTGAGAGCAATAGTATCTTTCCACACTACAATTTCTAACACCTTGGTATGTTTGCAGATTCAGTGAAAATATTAAATCCCAAAAAAGTGTGCCATTTTATTTTACCTGTTTATATCCATGAAGTTGTTTTTCCATATAAAATAGTCATAACATTAAAAAGAATGATGGAAAGATAAACCATGTTCTTGGATTGGAAGAATCAATACTGTAAAAATGACTATACTACCAAGGCAATCTACAGATCCAATGCAATCCCTATCAAATTACCAATGGCTTTTTTCACAGAACTAGTACAAAAAATTTGAAAATTTGTATGGAGACACAAAAGACACCAATTAGCTAAAGCAATCTTGAGAAAGAAAAGCAGAGCTGGAGGAATCATGCTCCCTGACTTCAGACTATACTACAAAGCTACGGTCATAAAAACAGTATGGTACTGGCACAAAAACAGAAATATAGATCAATGAAACAGTATAAAAAGCCCAGAAATAAACCCACGCACATATGGTCAATTAATCTATGACAAAGAAGGCAAGATTATACAATGGAGAAAAAGATAGTCTCTTCAATAAATGGTGCTGGGAAAACTGGACAACTACATGTAAAAGAATAAAAGTAGAACATTCTTTAACACAATACACAAAAATAAACTCAAAATGGATTAAAGACCTAAATGTAAGATGGGATAGTATAAAACTCTTAGAGGAAAACATAGGCAGAACACTTTCTGACATAAATTGCAGCGAGATCTTTTTTGATCCACCTCCTTGAATAATGGAAATAAAAACAAAAATAAACAAATGGGACCTAGTTAAACTCAAAAGCTTTTGCACAGCAAAGGAAACCATAAACAAAACGAAAAGACAACACACAGAATGGGAGAAAAATTGCAACTGATGTAATCGACAAGGGATTAATCTCCGGAATTTACAAACAGCTCATGTGGAGAACAGTGTGGAATTTCCTTAAAAAACTAAAAATAGAGCTACCATATGATCCAGCAATCCCACTCCTGAGCATATATCTGGAGAAAACCATGGTTCGAAAGCATACATGCACCCCAATGTTCATTGCAGCACTCTTTACAATAGCCAAGATATGGAAGCAACCTAAATGTCCAGTAACAGATGAATGGATAAAGAAGATGTGGTACATATATACAATGGAATATTATTCAGCCATTAAAAAAGAATGAAATTATGTCATTTGCAGCCACATGGATGGACCTGGAGATTATCATACTATCTGAAGTAAGTTGGACCTGGAGATTATCATACTAACTGAAGCAAGAAAGAAAGACAAATATCATATGACATTGCTTATATGTGGAATTTTAAAAAATAAATGATACAAATATACTTATTTACAAAACAGAAACAGACTCACAGACCCGAAAAACAAACTTATGGTTACCAAAGGGGAAAGGTGGGAGGGAAGGGATAAATTAGGAGTTTGGGATTGACATATACACACTGCTATATTTAAAATAGATAACGAACAAAGACCTACTGTATAGCACAGGGAACTCTACTCAGTGCTCTGTAATGACCTAAATGGGAAAAGAATTTGAAAAAGAATATATATGTGTATATGTATCAGTAACATCTTACAGAAAAACCCAAATGAAATTTTGGCCAACCCAATATAACTGAATCAACTTTTCTGTACACCTCAAACTAAAACAACATTGTAAATGAACTATACTACAATATAAACCAAAAATTATAAAAGGAAATGAACACAAATTAAAGTGGAACATTATTTTTTTTAATTTCCATTTCAATTTGACTCTTTCCTAACTAGCAGTATTTTTGACTCCAGGTATCATCAACATTATTTTATATGACATGGCATATAAACTATTTCCTAAGGCAGTTTTGCATAGTGTTTGAAATATAAAGTACTAAACTTTAATATATTATCATTTAAAAATGCAAGTTGATTTTTTATTAGATGCAAAGAGTACCCTTTCTGCAATATTTGCTTGAACTAAAAATATAAAAATTTATGGTGTAAGATACATTTATTGTTAAAATAGTTGTTCATTTACATATACCTATTTTGTTTACAGAAACTTATTTTGTAATTTAACTTTTGAGTTTTTTAGTGATGGAGAAACAAAGGTGAATCAATTAAAGGAGGAACTTATAAAATGGTCAGATGGAAGTGCGTGCATATTTAAGTAAATGTATTCAATCAGAAAGCCACCTCTTCATGATAGTAATTATACCTAAGTGAGGATAAAAATCTGTAAAATACAGGTGAATTCTGATCAACCCCTAAAATTTTATAGCATAATATGTTTAATTGCTTTTTTTGTTTGAAGTTTTTTCCTTATGTCTCTGTGGAATTAGGCATCCGTCCACTGATCTCAGAGATTTAGAATTATTTGACTCAGAAGAGATCCTTCTTCCTTTTCACAGAGTGAGGGTACTTACTTCCACTTATGTAGTAGTGTCCCACACCTACAGTGATCATCCCTGTGGATAAAGGATTATTTTATCAATGGATTGCACTTGTGCTCTGTCCTTGAGTTTCCAGCTGGCTGCTGCAATCATGGTTTACATGTTCTAGTTATCTTGTCACTTGAGGTGTTTATTTTATATTTACTAATTTTTATTTTTATTTTTTGTATGGATGTGCTGCTGTTGGGACCACTTTTTGGAGAGAAAAGCAGATGAGCAGAGATAAAGAATCTAAAACCATGTAAAGTCTTAAATAAAACTGTTAATCTTACAGAACTTCTGTCCAGTGTTGTACAGACATTGTACTATTTTGGAACAGTATACTTATCTGTTTGTCTTATCCAGGTAAACTCTGAGTACTTTTAGGTAAGGAATTTTATGTATTTTTTTTCCAGAGCATGCAGAATGGTTCCCAAAACAGTAGGTACTTAACAAATATTTCTATGTGCAAAAGTATTGATACAATTTCCTACAGAATGTGGGAATATACTATATCTCTTACTTGGCATTTTTAAGTTATGATTTATTGCTAATTGTATGACTGGATTTTTTCATGACAATAGAACAGAGTATTACTTTTGTCACACTCTGACAAGTATGGAACAAATTTCAACCAACATTCCATAACTGTATATATAAGTATTGTCACTTTCCCTTCCTTGTTCTTTCTCAAAAAAGGCAAATTATTTAATGACAAAAATAACAAGGTAGGATATAAGAAAAAATAACTCATCTTGGCTTCCTTATTTGTATTAAATGTGTTTTTGAAAAACTAAAATCACATTGAAATATTCTGTCAAATTCTGATTATCTCCTATCATTTCATTTCTCCTACTTCAGCTTAACAAATCCCTCGGATCCTGATTTATTATGTTCTGTGAAGAAAACATTTCTACCTCTTCCATGTTAGAATGGGTCCAGAGATTGACCGGTGTCATTGATTAAACATTGCTCACTACTGCTGCTGAATTAGTATTAAAATTGACAGTGTCCTCATCAGCCTTCATGAAATTAAGTTTTTTTTTTAAATACACAAATTCTATCACTGCCACCCTAGACATTTGATCATGAAGCCATGGAGGAAACACTGGATTGACTGGG
Source organism: Balaenoptera physalus (assembly GCF_965194825.1). Classification (NCBI taxonomy): domain Eukaryota; kingdom Metazoa; phylum Chordata; class Mammalia; order Artiodactyla; family Balaenopteridae; genus Balaenoptera; species Balaenoptera physalus. The sequence goes on from NC_138882.1 coordinate 8,356,062, forward strand.
AAAGAGGCTCAGTGACTTCATGGAGTAGATTATCTTTCTACCAGATAAAGAATTGTCAAGGCAGGAGGGTTTTCATGAGCAATACCCTGAGAGAAAAGCATCTTCACATTCAATGTCTGTTCTGAAAGCTCAATCAAAATATTTTCCCCAAATATCTTTTGTTTTTCAAAAATCCTCCAATATTATTTGTTTAAATCCTTGACCATCCAGTAGCTCAAACAATACCATTAACCACTGCCTATACTTTGGAATGGATCTCTGCTTTTTAGAAGATGGCATCTGTCCTACCAGGGAAAGTGGACAACAATAAGTGCTGATAGAAGCATTTCCACAAGCCATCTCTACCCCTACTGTCCTTCTTATCCAACCCTGAATTCGTTTGTAATACTAAAATCATTCATTTCCTCTGTGTGGAAGCATCTTATGCAAAACCTTATGTAAACTAGATAATCTAAAAGGGGGAATTTTTTTCTAGTTATAGAGGAACTGAGATTTGCTCAGAATCCTAAGAAGCCACTAGTGTAATTCAGGAAATGATAGGCTCTATCATGTATTTCAATCAAAAACATCCACTCACAGCCACCCTACTCCTTGGCTATAAATTCCCACTTTTCCTTCTTGTATTTGGAGTTGAGCTCCACTTCTCTCCTATGCTGCAAACCCCCATTGTGTTAAACCTCCTGAATAAAGTCTGCCTTATCATTCTTCAACAACCATCAGGAATGTTTTGTTTTTATTATTTAATAAGACATTTCATTCTTCTCTGATGGCACCAGTCAAGATCTGGGTTTCCTATATCCCAATCAGATTTCTAAGTCTGAAACAAACAAATGAACAAAGACTTGGAAAGTTATATATTAAACCTGTATTTTAATTCTCCAACCTACAAAATTAGAAACTGCTCATTAATTTCAGTTGTGTCAGCCCTTAGGCTTTTGATATAAGAGCTTTTTAAGTAAATTATAGAAACCATCTGTGGCTTTTTTTTCTCCCATGCCTTAAGATAAAAATTTTAAAACATAAGCCTATTAGCTTTCCATGGTAAGTAGAAGCAGGCAGTTAAATAGCAGGTAAATAGAGCCCTACAGTTCTCACATTTTTTTATGATGCCTGCCTCATGCTAGTCTACTGTTTTCAGTCAATCAGTCTGTCAAAGCTTTGCTTCAATAGACACGTTATTCCAGATGACCACAGTTGACTGTATAAGTATCCCACTGATTGAGCACTGAGTGCCATCATTTACCAAGTTTCTTTACTGAAACTGGATCTTCATTTCCAACAAAACTAACAGGTTGGAAACCAATACAGATCCCTATTCCTTAAATGTTTATTGTCTCAATTACTGTATTGATCAATATTCTTAGTCACTGATAACATATATCACTCTTGAGAGAATACATACAAGGGGATTTTTATGAAGGAAATGTGTGTGTATGTATGTGAGGGTATACATATAAACATATACATAATATACATGTATAATGTTCCAGGATCATTGAGAGGATTAAAATATCACTAGCCTAAGCCTCCAGGAATAACACCTCACAAACAAACAAACAAATGAACAACAACAACAAAAGTCTGCTTTCCAGTAAGCTACTTCCACTGCTGCAATCTGGAATCCTGAATCAGGAAGCTTCCCTTAAAACTTTAGATATCAGAACTATGCTGATTTTTTCCAAAATCAATACAAGCAAAATTGTTGTTTTCTTGAATGCTCTTCTCTCTGAATACTTCAGTTGCAAATCAAAGCCCGTACAAATTCATCCAACTAACAGATCTTAAAATACTAACAAACCCAAATATCAAAGGATGCAAGCCTCTGCATGTTAGAAATAGTTTAGGAGGAAACTGAACAAATTAATAAATAGTATCAGTCATACTTATGTACTTGTGATCTTTAGATGTATGCAATAGATTTCCAAGATAGAAATTACTGATTACTTAGCACTCACCCCAAACACTGTAACGATTTATATTTCCACTAGCAGTATGTTAATATTCCCTTTCCCCATATTTTGTGTGATATAGGTCATTTTATAATGTTCAAAATCCTGGTGGCTATAAATTGATGCTAAAGTAGTCACTTACTTTGTTACATATTTCTATTATAGATACTTCCAGCAAAATTTTTGTGTTACTTATGAAAGTTTAAAAAATCCATTTGTCAAAGCTCTTTGATTAGTATAGATATTAAAAATATATCGGTATATGTGTGTAGACCTTTAAAAATCTATAATTTATCTACAAAATTATTTCTTGCCTCATTCATATTTGAAACTGAGTTGGTAAGTTTTTTCTTTATATATTTGTTTTATTTTCTCTTAGTTAAAAATTATTTTCTCCTACTTTTAGACTTGGCAGACTGAGTGGAAATGAGAAGTCATCCCTCCTTTTTCTTTTGTAAGACAAAAAGTTTTTGGTTAAAATATAACAAACAATAAATACATAAGTGGAATTAATATCAAGATAGAAGTCTTGAGATTTCAGAATAAAAGGCAAATGGAGAATAACTAAGCCATGGAGAATATTGGTTAAAACTGTGGACACTGGAGATAAACTATAGTTTTAAAGCCTGACTTTTCCACTAATCAGCTATGTAATAATGGGCAATTTACTTAGCCTCTCTGTGTCTGGTTACTTAACCTATAAAAAGAAAATAATAATAGGATTACCATTTTAAAATCCTGTTGAGTATTCAAAGATTTAATATAAGTTAAGACTTTAGAATAATGTCTTGTTACATAGTAAATGCTTAATAATTATTAGCTGGTTTCCTTAACAAAATTTAGGTCATAGAGCTATGAACCATAGTTACCCACAAATGTGAAGTATAGAAGGTCTCAGACTTCTAATGGGTTATTTCTGTTTCTGGGGCACAAAGGACTATTAATATAAATAGAACATAGAAAGACCATGCCTGACAGCCCATAAAAAACAAGAAAGCTTGTCATCAGTCAGAAAATTGTAGTTGTAAGTTCTAGAAGCCAACAATTACAAAACAAAAAACAAAAAACAAAAAAAACCAACAAATAGAAAATCCTAAAGATGACACCAGAAAACTACTAGAGCTCATCAATGAATTCAGTAAAGTTGCAGGATGCAAAACTAATATACAGAAATCTGTTGCATTTCTATACAGTAACAATGAAACATTAGAATGAGAAATTAAGTATACAATCCCATTTACCATAATTAAAAAAGAATAAAATACCTAGGAATAAACCTACCTAAGGAGGTAAAAGACGTGTACTCAGAAACTATTAAGACACTGATGAATCAAATTGAAAATGACACAAACAGATGGAAAGATACACTGTGTTCTTGGATAGGAAGAATTAATTATTGTTAAAATGATCAAACTACCCAAGGCAATCTACAGATTCAGTGCAATCTCTATCAAAATACCAATGGCTTATTCACAGAACTAGAACAACTAATTTTAAACTTTGTATGGAAATACAAAAGACCCCAAATAGACAGAACAATCTTGAGGAAAAATAATAGAGCTAAAGGATCATGCTCCTTGACTTCAGACATACTACAAAGCCAGGGTAATCAAAACAGTATGGTATTGGCACATAAACAGAAACAGATCAGTGGAACAGGATAGAGAGTACAGAAATAAACCCACACAGTTATGATCAATTAATCTATGACAAAGGTGGCAAGAATATACAATGGAGAAAAGACAGTCTTTTCAATAAGTGGTGCTGGGAAAACTTGGCAGCTACATGTAAAAGAATGAAGTTAGCCCACATCTGATATAATACTTAATGAAAAACTGAAAGCATTCCTGCTAAAATCTGGAACAACACATAATACCCACTCTCACCATTTCTATTTAACATAATATTGGAAGTCCTAGCCACAGCAATCAGACAAGAAAAAGAAGTAAAAAGTATCCAGATTGGAAGGGAAGAGTTAAAATTGTTATTATATGCAGATCACATGATACTATATATAGAAAACCCTAAAGACTCTACACAAAAAACAATAGAACTGATAAATTCAGCAAGATAGCAGGATACAAGATTAATGTACAGAAAACAGTTGCATTTCTTTACATAACAATGAAATATCAGAAGGGAATGTAAAAAAATAAAACATTTAAAAACTGAACCAAAATAATAAAATGCTTAGGAATAAACCTGACCAAGGAGGTGAAAGACTCATATGCTGAGAACCATAAAATATTAATAAAGGAAATTAAAGATGATTGAAAGAAATGGAAAGATATCCATGCTCTTGGATTAGAAGAATTAATATTGTTAAAATGACCATTATACCCAAAGCAATCCACAAATTTAATGTGATCCCTATCAAATTACCCATGATATCTTTCACAGAACTAGAACAAATAATCCTAAAATTCATATGAAATCATAAAAGACCCAGAATTGCCAAAGCAAACATGAAGAAAAAAACCAAGCAGGAGGCATAACCCACCCAGACCTCAGACAATAATACAAAGCTACAGTAATCAAAACAGCATGATATTGGCACAAAAACAGACATATAGATCAATGGATTGGAATAGAGAGCCCAGAAATAAACCCACATACCTATGGTCAGTTAATCTTCAGCAAAGGAGGCAAGAATATACAATGGGGAAAAGACAGTCTCTTCAGCAAGTGGTGCTGGGAAAGTTGGACAGCTGCATGGAAATCAATGAAGCTAAAACATGCTCTCACACCATACACGAAAATAAACTCAAAATTCCTTAAAGATGTAAACATAAGACATGGTGCCATAAAACTCCTAGAAGAGATCATAGGCAAAACATTCTCTGAAATAAATAGAACCAATGATTTCTTAAGTCAGCCTCCCAATGCAATAGAAATAAAATCAAAATAAACAAATGGGACCTACTTAAAAGCTTTTGCACAGCAAGGGAAACAATAAACAAAATGAAAAGACAACCTACGAACTGGGAGAAAATATTTGCAAATGATCAGACTGACAGGGGCTTAATTTCCAAAATATAAAATCAGCTCATACAACTTAACAACAGAAAAACAAACAACCCAAACGAAAATTGGGCAGAAGACCTAAATAGACATTTCTCCAAAGAAGACCTATAGATGGCCAACAGGCACAAGAAAAGATGCTGAACATTGCTAATTATTAGAGAAATACAAATCCAAACTACCATGAGGTACCACCTCACATCGGTCAGAATGGCCATTATTAAAAATTCTAGAAATATCAAATGCTGGAGAGGGTGTGGCATAAAGGGAACACTCCTACACTGTGGGTGGGAATGTAAGTTGGTGCAGCCACTAAGGAAAACAGTATGAAGATTCCTCAAAAAATTAAAAATAGAATTACCATAGCCAAGATATGGAAACAACCTAAATGTCCATCAACAGATGAATGGATAAAAATGTGGTACATATATACAATGGAATACTGCTCAGTCATAAAAAAATTAAAATAATCCCATTTGCATAAACATGGATGGATCTAGAGATTATCATAATAAATGAAGTCAGTCAGAAAAGAGAAGGACAAATACCATATGATACCACTTATATGTTTAATATAAAATATGACACAAATGAACTTATCTATGAAAGAGAAACATACAAACATAGAGAACAGACTTGTGGTTGCCAAGGGGGAGGGAAAGTGGGGGAGTGATGGATTTGGAGTTTGGGGTTAGCAGATAGCAAACTATAATAGCAAATATGATAGCAAACTATTATGTATAGAATGGATAAACAACAAGGTCCTACTGTGTAGCACAGGGAACTATATTGAATATCCTGAGATAAACCATAATGGAAAAGAATATATATATCTGAATCACTTTTCTGTACAGCAAAATTAACACAACATTCTAAATCAACTACACTTCAATAAAAATAAAAGAATAAGATTAGAACGTTCTCTAACACTATATAAAAAAATAAAGTCAAAATGGATTAAAGACCTAAATTAAGACGAGATACTGTAAAACTCCTAGAGGAAAACATAGGCAGAACACTCTGACAAAAATTGCAGCAATAGTTTTTTGGATCCATCTCCTAAAGCAAAGGAAATAAAAGCAAAAATAAACAAATGTGACCTAATTTAACTGCAAAGCTTTTGCACAGCAAAATAAACCACTGACAAAACAAAAGGACAACCTACTGAATGTGAGAAAATATTTGCAAATGATATGACCAATAGGGGATTAATATCCAACATATATAAACAGCTTATACAACTCAATATAAAAAATAAACCCACAAACAACCCTATTATAAATTGGACAGAAGAACAAAATAGACATTTTTCCAACGAGGAAATGCAGATGGCCAACAGGCACATGAAAAGATTCTCAACATTGCTAATAATCAGGGAAATAAAAATGTTGTTTGGGGGGGTATTTTTTCCATTTTATTGAAATGTAATTGAGACAGCACTGCATAAGTTTAAAGTATACAGCATATTGATTTTACTGACATATATTGGAATGGATATTTCTTTAAAAAGAAAAAACTACACATACCAACTAGACAGCAGTAGCTCTCTCTTACACTACCACACTAAATTTATGTAAAACATCAAGATAAATTTAAAAAGCAGAAATATGCAGGTGCAAACTACTTTCTGTCTTGGATCAAATGCAATGAGTTATGACATTAGGTGTTAAACAGCGATAGCATTTACAGAGCACCTACTACCTGGTGGGTAGAATGAAGGGTACTCATCATGCATTGTTTTTGTTTTTTTTCCTCTTAATTTTATTTTATATTTTTTAACATCTTTATTGGAGTATAATTACAAAGTTGAGTTAGCTTCTGCTTTATAACAAATTGAATCAGCTATACATATACATATATCCTCATATCACCTCCCTCTTGCGTCTCCCTCCCACACTCTCTATCCCACCCCTCTAGGTGGTCAAAAAGCACCAAGCTGATCTCCCTGTGCTATGTGGCTGCTTCCCACTAGGTATCTATTTTACATCTGGTAGTGTATATATATCCATGCCACTCTCTCACTTCATCCCAGCTTACCCTTCCACCTCCTCATGTCCTCAAGGCCATTCTCTATGTCTGCGTTTTTATTCTTGTCTTGCCCCTGGGTTCTTCAGAACCTTTTTTTTTTTTTTTTTTTAGATTCCATATATATGTGTTAGCATACAGCATTTGTTTTTCTCTTTGACTTACTTCACTCTGTATGACAGACTCTAGGTACATCTACCTCACTACAAATAACTCAATTTCGTTTTTTTAAAGGCTGAGTAATATCCCATTGTATATATGTGCCACATCTTCTTTATCCATTCATTTGCCGATGGACACTTAGGTTGAGTCCATGTCCTGGCTACTGTAAATAGAGCTGCAATGAACTTTGTGGTACATGACTCTTTTTGAATTATGGTTTTCTCAGGGTATATGCCCAGTAGTGGGATTGCTGGGTCAGATGGTAGTTCTATTTTTAGTTTTTTAAGGAACCTCCATACTGTTCTCCATAGTGGCTGTATCAATTTACATTCCCACCAACAGTGCAAGAGGGTTCCCTTTTCTCCACACCCTCTCCAGCATTTATTGTTTGTAGATTTTTTGATGATGGCCATTCTGACTGGTGTGAGGTGATAACTCATTGTGGTTTTGATTTGCATTTCTCTAATGATTAGTGATGTTGAGCATCCTTTCATGTGTTTCTTGGCAATCTGTATATCTTCTTTGGAGGAATGTCTATTTAGGTCTGCCCATTTTTGGACTGGGTTTTATGTTTTTTTGATACTGAGCTGCATGAGGTGCTTGTATATTTTGGAGATTATCCTTTGTCAGTTGATTCATTTGCAAATATTTTTTCCCATTATGAGAGTTGTCTTTTCTTCTTGTTTATGGTTTCCTTTGCTGTGCAAAAGCTTTTAAGTTTCATTAGGTCCCATTTGTTTATTTCTGTTTTTATTTCCATTTCTCTAGGAGGTGGGTCAAAAAGGATCTTGCTGTGATGTATGTCATAGAGTGTTCTGCCTATGTTTTCCTCTAAGAGTTTGATGGTGTGTGGCCTTACATTTAGGTCTTTAATCCATTTGGAGTTTATTTTTGTGTATGGTGTTAGGAAGTGTTCTAACTTCATTCTTTTGCATATAGCTGTCCAGTTTTCCCAGCACCACTTATTGAAGAGGCTGTCTTTTCTCCACTGTATATTCTTGCCTCCTTTATCGAAGATAAGGTGACCATATGTGTATGGGTTTATCTCTGGGTTTTCTATCCTGTTCCATTGATCTATATTTCTGTTTTTGTGCCAGGACCATACTGTCTTGATTACTGTAGCTTTGTAGTATAGTCTGAAGTCAGGGAGCCTGATTCCTCCAGTTCCATTTTTCTTTCTCAAGATTGCTTTGGCTATTTGGGGCCTTTTTTGTTTCAATACAAATTGTGAAATTTTTTATTCTAGTTCTGTGAAAAATGCCAGTGGTAGTTTGATAGGGATTGCATTGAATCTGTAGATTGCTTTGGGTAGTAGAGTCATTGTCTCAATGTTGATTCTTCCAATCCAAGAACATGGTATATCTCTCCATCTGTTTGTATGATCTTTAATTTCTTTCATCAGTGTCTTATAGTTTTCTGCATACAGTTCTTTTCTCTCCTTAGGCAGGCTTATCCCTAAGTATTTTATTCTGTTTGTTGCAGTGGTAAATAGGAGTTTTTCATTAATTACTCTTTCAGATTTTTAATCCTTAGTGTATAGGACTGCAAGAGATTTTTGTGCATTAATTTTGTATCCTGCCACTTTACCAGATTCATTGATTAGCTCTAGTTGTTTTCTGGTAGCATCTTTAGGATTCTCCATGTATATTATCACCTCATTTTCAAACAGTGACAGTTTTACTTCTTTTTTCCTGATTTGGATTCCTTTTATTTCTTTTTCTTCTCTGATTGCCATGGCTAAAACTTTCAAAACTATTTTGAATAATAGTGGTGAGAGTGGGCAACCTTGTTTTGTTCCTGATCTTAGAGGAAATGGTTTCAGTTTTTCACCATTGAGAATGATGTTGGCTGTGGGTTTGTCATATATGGCCTTTATTATGTTGATGTAGGTTCCCTCTATGCCTACATTCTGGAGAGGTTTTACCATAAATGGGTGTTGAATTTTGCCAGAAGGTTTTTCTACATGTATTGAGGTACTCATGTGGTTTTTATCCTTCAATTTGTTAACATGGTGTATCACATTGATTGATTTGCATATATTGAAGAATCCTTGCATTCCTGGGATAAACCCCACTTGATCATGGTGTATGATCCTTTTAATGTGCTGTTGGATTCTGTTGGCTAGTATTTTGTTGAGGATTTTTGCATCTATATTCATCAGTGATATTGGCCTGTAGTTTTCTATTTTTGTGACATCTTTGTCTGGTTTTGGTATCAGGGTGATGGTGGCCTTGTTGAATGAGTTTGGGAGTGTTCCTCCCTCTGCTATATTTTGGAAGAGTTTGAGAAGGATAGGTGTTAGCTCTTCTCTAAATGTTTGATAGAATTCACCTGTGAAGCCATCTGGTCCTGGGATTTGTTTGTTGGAAGATTTTTAATCACAGTCTCAATTTCAGTGCTTGTGATTGGTCTGTTTATATTTTCTATTTCTTCCTGGTTTAGTCTCGGAAGGGTTGTGCTTTTCTAAGAATTTGTCCATTTCTTCCAGGTTGTCCATTAAATTAAAATAAAATAAAATAATAAAGTAAATAAATAAAAAAGAGAGCAACGAAACCAATAAACAAATCCACCAATGAAAAAAAGCACTAAAAACTAAACTAAGATAAACATAAAAATCAGAAACAAATCAGTCGCAGACAGCAAACCCCAAATCTACAGTTGCTCCAAAAGTCCACTGCCTCAATTTTCAGAACATTCCTTTTGTATTCAGGTATTCCACAGACTCAGGGTTCATCAAGTTGATTGTGGAGATTTAATCCGCTGCTCCTGAGGCTGCTGGGAGAGATTTCCCTTTCTCTTCTTTGTTCGCACAGCTCCTGGGGTTCAGCTTTGGATTTGGCCCCGCCTCTGCGTGTAGGTCACCCTCAGGCATCTGTTCTCCACCCAGACAGGAGGGGGTTAAAGCACTGGCTGATTAGGGCTCTCTTTCTCTCTCAGGCCTGGGAGATGGAGGGGTATGGTATTCATAATTGGAATGCAGGGTGAGTCTGTGGCGGCAGAGGTCGGCATGACATTGCAACAGCCTGAGGCACATCTTGTGTTCTCCAGGGGAAGTTGTCCCTGGATCTTGGGACCCTGGCATGGCGTGCTGCACAGGCTCCCAGGGCCGGGGTGTGGTTTGGGTACTGACCTGTGCTTGCACACAGGATTTTTGGTGGCAGTGGCAGCAGCATGAACACTTCATGCCCATCTCTGGGGTCTGAGCTGATAGCCGCAGCTTGCTCCTATCTCTTGGGTTCACTTAAGGTGGTGCTCTGCCTTCTGTGGGCACATGAGGAAGGAATTCCCTCTCCTTGTGCACCCTGAAACAATGTTCACTTGCCTCTTAAGCAGGTCCAGAGTTTTCCCCAGACTCCCTCCTGGCTACTTGTGGCACACCAGCCCCCCTTCAGGCTGTTTTCACATAGCCAACCCCAGTCCTCTCCCTGGGGTCTGATCTCCAAAGCCTGAGCCTCAGCTCCCAGCCCCCACCTGCCCAGGTGGGTGAGCAAACAAGTGTCTCAGGCTGGTGAGTGCTGGTCAGCACTGATCCTCTGTGCGGGAATCTCTCCGCTTTGCCCTCTCCACCCCTGTTGCTGCGCTCTCCTCCATGGCTCTGAAGCTTCCCCCCCATCCATCCCCCTTCTCCATCAGTGAAGGGGCTTCCTAGTGTGTGGAAACTTTTCCTCCTTCACAGCTCCCTCCCAGAGGTGCAGGTCCCATCCATATTCTTTTGTCTCTGTTTTTTCTTTTTTCTTTTGCCCTACCCATGTAAGTGGGAATTTTCTTGCCTTTTGGGAAGTCTGAGGTCTTCTGCCAGCATTCAGTAGGTGTTCTGTAGGATTTGTTCCACATGTAGACGTATTTTTGATGTATCTGTGGGAAGGAAGGTGATCTCCACATCTTACTCCTCCACCATCTTGAAAGTCCCCAGGAAATACAAATCTTAACCACAAGATATCACTTCACACTTGTCAGAATGGTTATCAAAAAGAGCACAAACAACAAATGTTGGCAAGAATGTGGAGAAAAGTGAACACTTGTACACTGTTGTTGGCAATGTAAATTGGTGCAGCCACTATGGAAAACAGTATGGAGGTTCTGCAAAAAACTAAAAATGGAACTACCATATGATCCAGCAATTCCACTCCTGGTTACATATCCTATAAAAAATGAAAACACTAATTTGAAATGATATATGCAATCCAACGTTCATAGCAGCACTATTTACAATTGTCAAGATATAGGCGCAACCTAAGTGTACATCAACAGATGAATGGATGAAGTAGTTGTGGTATATATATATACACATATATGTGTGTATATATATATACACACATATATGTGTATATATATAATATATTCATATATATATATATAAATATGTATAAAATGGATAAAGAAGATGTGGTATATATATATATATTCCATACAGTGGAGTAGTATTCCACCGAACAGAAATCCAATGTGATTCTTATTCTTGTTCTTCTGTATGTAGGTGGTTTTGTTTCCCCTCCAGTTTTTCTTTTTGTCTTTGGTTTTTAAGTAGTTTGAACCTAATATTATTAGGTGTTAATCTGTTGGTATTTAGCTTCCTTGTTTTTCTCTGAACTTCCTGGATGAGTGGTCTGTTGTCTGTCATTAATTTTGGAAATTTTTCAGCCTTTATTAAGTATTTCAAATATTTTTTCTACCCATTTCTCTCTTTCAATTCTCTTGGTATTCCCATGACATATATTACAACTTTTGTAATTGTCCCATAGTTCTTGGATATTCTATTTGGTTTTTAAATTCTTTTTTCTCTTTGCTTTTCAGTTTTGAAAGTTTCTACTGATATATCTTCATGCTGGTTCTTTCCTCTGCCATGTCTAGCCTACTGATGAGCCATCAAAGGTATTCTTTATTTCTGTTACAGTGTTTTTGATTTCTAGCATTTCCTTTATATTCTTTCTTTGAGTTTCCATCTCTCTGCTTACATTGCTCATCTGTTCTTGCATGGCATCTTCTTCTTCCATTTGACCCCTTAACATATTCATGCTGTTTAAAATTTTTGATTTGAAAATACAAAAATATCTGATTCTAGTTTTAATTCTCCCTTTGATTCTTTAAACAGTGTTGTTTGCCTTTGTAACATGTCTTTTGATAGTTCTTTTTGAAAGCTCAGCCTGATGTATCAGATTAAAAGGAACTGAGATAGATAGATAGGCCTTTAGTGTGAGCTGACAGCCTGTATTAACTATGAGCTGCAACTATGGTGTTAGAGGCTAAATGTCCTGTATCATCCTTGTTTTTGTCTCTCTTGTTGTCTTTGGCTTTTCCCAAGCAAACTAAATCTGAAGCAGCTCATTACCACCAGATCTGCCTTACAAGAAATGTTAAAGGGAGTTCTTTGAGTAGAAGCAAAATTATTCTATTTAACATTATGAAAAGATAAAATGGCAGTGTAAATCTCACTGGTAATGGTAAATATATAGTCACAGTTAGAATCTGAAGTATGGAAATAGTGGCACATAATTCACTCACAACTCTAGTTTTAAAGTTAAAATCTCTCATCATAGGAAAGAAATTTGTTGTCTACTTCTTTAATTTTGTACCTATATGAGATGATGGATGTTCATTACATTTATTGTGATAATCACTACATGATGTATATAAGTCAAATCAATATGCTCTATATCTTAAATTTATACAGTGCTGTTTGTCAATTATATCTCAATACAACTGGAAAAAAAGTTTAAAAACTTTTTAGTAAAAATAAAAATAAATTTTTTAGTAAAAATAATAACTAAAATAATCTGTTATCTGTTAGTTACACAAAATTTAAAAACATGTAAACTGTAACAGCAATAACCTAAAATATGAGGGGGGAGGAGAAATAAAAGTGGAAATTTTACAGATTCTATTGAAGTTAAAATGCTATCAGTTTACACTAATGTGTTATAAGTTTAAGATATTTTATGTAAGCCTTATATGGTAACCACAAGGGAAAATCAACAAGATGCAACAATATGCTTCCTACAAGAGACTTACTTTATCCTTCAAAACACACATATATTACTAATATATTCCTCTCACTAAATTGGGTGTTTCTTAATGTATGCACTACTGTATTTATTATACAATGGAATAAATGATAATCAACATAAAAAAAAAGACACACATAGAGAGTGAAGGGATGGAAAAAAACATTTCAAGCAAGTAGCAACCCCCCCCCCGCAAAAAACAAAACAAATCTGAGGCAGCTATACTTATATAAGACAAAATACAATTTAAAGTAAAAATGGTAAAAGAGACAAAAAGCTCATTACATAATGATAAAGGGGTCAAAACCTCAAGAATATATAATTGGTAATTGTAAATATTTATTCATCCCACATTAGAGCACTTAAATATAGAAAACAAAAACTAACACAGATAAAAGGAAAAACAATTAGTAATATAATATTTGGGGACTCTATACCCCACATATCAACAATGAACTGATCAGAGAATCAGTAAAGGAACTGGATTTTAATGATATTGTAGATCAAATAGACATAATAGGCATACACAGAACATCCTATTCAACAATAGCAAAATACACATTCTTCTCAGGCACACATGGAACATTTTCCATACTAACCATATGTTAGGCCACAACAAAAATCTTAGCAAATTCAAGAAGATTGAAATCATACCAAATATCTTCTCTTAATGACAATGGCAAGAACTAGAAATAAAAATGGGATAAACTGAAAAATTCACAAACACATAGAAATTAAACAACATTCTCCTAACAAAATATTGGATGAAAGAAGAAATTAAGGGGAAATAAAAAATTTCTTGAGACAAACAGAAATGGAAACACAACATTCCAGAATTTGTGGGATGCAGCAAAAGCAGTTCTAATAGGGAAGTTTATAGTAATACACACCTACATTAAGAAGCAAGAAAGATCCCAAATAAACAACCTAACTGTGTGCCTTAAGAAACTAGAAAAAGAAGAACAAACTGATCCCAAAGTTAGCAGAATAAAGGAAATAATAAAGATTAGAGCAGAAATAAATAAAATAGAGAACAGAAAAACAGTGGAAAATATTAAACAAACTAAGAATCAGTTCTTTGAAAAGATAAACAAAATTGATAAGCCCTTAGCTATACTAACCAAGGGGGAAAAAAAAAGAAGGAATCCAAATCAACAAAATTATAAGTGAAAAAAGGAGACATTACAACAAACACTGCCGAAATTCCAACTCTTAAGGGGCTACTATGAACAACTATACATCAGGAAACTAGACAAATTAGAAGAAATGGAAAAATTCTTAGAAACACACAACTTATCAACACTGAATCAGGAAGAAATAGAAAATCTGAATAGACCCATGCTAGTAAGGAGATTTCATCAGTAATCAAAACTCTCCCAATGAAGAAGAGCCCAGGACCAGATGGCTTCACTGGTAAGTTTTAACAAACATTTAAAGAGGAATTAACATCAATATTTCTCAAACTCTTCCAAACAACTGAAGAGGCGAAACACTTCCAAACTCATTTTACAATGTGAGCATTACCTTAATACAAAAATCAGAAAAAAAGAAAATTACAGGCCAATATCCCTGATGAATATAGATGAAAAAATTCTCAGTAAAATACTAGCAACCTGAATTCATCAACACACTAAAAAAAATTCACCCTTATTAAGTGGGATTTATCCTTGGGATGCCAGAAAGCAAAAATGCAAGAATAGTTTGACATATAAATCAATGTTATATATCAAATTAATAAGATGAAAGAAAATAATAATATGATCATCTCAAAGATGCAGAAAAAGTAATTGACAGAATTCAATATCCATTCATGATAAAAACTATTAACAAATTAGGCATAGAAGAAACATATCTCAACATAATAAAGCTCATTTATGACAAGCCCACAGCTAACATCATACTCAATAGTGAAAGCTTTTCTTCTAAGCTCAGGAATAAGACAAGGGTGTCTGTTCTCACCACTCCCACTTAACATAATACTAAAAGTCCTGGCTATAGCAATCAGGCAAGCTAAAAACTGAATAAATAAATAAATAAATAAATTCATGTATGTATCAAAATTGGAAAGGAAAAAGTAAAATTGTCTCTTTTTGCAGATGACATGATCTTATGATTTTATATATAAAGAATCTTAAGGACAACAAAAAACTGCTATATGTAATCGATGAAAATTTAGTAAAGTTGCAAGACAAAAAATTAACACAATAATCAGTAACATTTCTATACATGAACAATGAATTTTCTGAAAAAGAAATAGAAAAAGAAATAAAGGTATTGATTCCATTTACAATAGCATCAAAAACAATAAATTACTTAGGAATAAATTTAACTAGGGAGGTAAAAGATCACAACTCTGAAAACTACAAGACATTGATGAAACAAAT
The DNA here is from genome assembly GCF_965194825.1 of Balaenoptera physalus. NCBI lineage: Eukaryota > Metazoa > Chordata > Mammalia > Artiodactyla > Balaenopteridae > Balaenoptera > Balaenoptera physalus. The sequence continues at coordinate 8,371,605 of NC_138882.1, forward strand.
TGAAGAAGAAGCAAATAAATGGAAAGGTATTTCATGTTCATGTTTTGGAAGAATTACATTGGCAATGCTGCCAAAAGCCATCTATAGATTCAATGCAATCCCAATCAAGATTCCAATGGCAATTGTACAGAAGTAGAAAAAACTAAAATTTATCTAGAACCTAAAAATATCCCAAATAGCTCCCCCAAAAATACCTTGAGAAAAAAGAACAAAGCAGGAAGCACCAAACTTCCTGATTTCAAGGTATACTATAAAGCTATAAATATCAAAACAGTATGGTACTGGCATAAAGACAGACAAATAAACCAATGGAACTGAATCAAAAGTGCAGAAATAAGCCTAAGCATATATGGTCAACTAATATTTGACTAGGGACCCAAGAATATGCAATGAAGAAAAGACAGTCTCTTCAATAAATGGTGCTTGGATAATTGAATATTCACATGTAAAAGAAAGAAACTGGACCCATATCTTACATTACTCATAAAAATGAACTTAATTGGATTCAAGACTTAAATGTAAGACCCCAAATCATAAAACTCCTGGAAGAAACATAGGACTAAAACTCCTTGATATGGGTCTTGGTAATGATTTTTTGGATATAACAACTAAAGCATAAGAAACAATACAAAAAAACAGGTGGACTGCATCAAATTAAAAAGCTTTTGCACAGCAAAAGAAATCATCAATAAATTGAAAAGAAAACCTACAGAATTGTAAAAAAAAATTTGCAAACCATTTATCTGGTAAGGGGTTGATATGCAAAATATATGAAGGACTCATACAACTCAATAGCAAAAAGAAATAACTCAATTAAAAAATGAGCAAAGGACCTGAATAGACATTTCCCCAAAGAAGGTATAGGAAAGACCAACAGGTATATGAAAAGATGCTCAACATCATGAGTCCTTAAGGAAATGCAAATTAAAACCACAATGAGATATCCTCTCACACCTATTAGAATGACCATCATTAAAAAGACATCAAAAAGAAGTAACAAATGCGGGTGTGGATGTGGAGAAAAAAGAACCTTTGTGAACTGTTGGTGGGTTTGTAAACTGGTGCAGCCACTATGGAGGATCCTCTAAAAATTAAAAATAGAACTACCATATCATCCAACAATTTTACTTCTGGGAACATATCCAAAGTAATGAAAAAAACTCACCCAGAACGATGTCTGCACACCAATGTTCACAGCAGCATTATTCACAATAGCCAAGATATGAAGACAACACTAGTGTCCACCAATGGACAGATGGATAAGGAAGTTGTGATATATAAGTATGGTAATATTATTCAGCTCTACATGAGAGGAAATCCTGCCGTTTATGACAACATTGATGATGGATGGACCTGGAAGGCATTATGATAAGTGAAATAAGCCAGGCAGAAAAAGACAAATACTGAATGACTTCATTTGTATATACAGAAGCTATAAAACAAACAACAACAGCAACAAAAAACTCATAGGAGAAGAAGAGATCAGGCTTGTGCTTACCAAAGGAGGGGGAGAGAGAGGGGAACCTGGAGGAAGGTGGTCAAATGTACAAAATTCCAGTTATAAGATAAGTACTAGGGATGTGATGTACAACATGATGACTTTTGTTAATACTGCTGCACAACATATCGGAAAGTTGTTGAGAGAGTAATCCTAAGAGTTCTCATGCAAGGAGAATTTTTTTTCTTTTCTTTGTCGTATATCTATATGAGAGGATGGATGTTAGGTGAGACAATTGGGGTCATCATTTCACAATATATGTAAATAAAACCACTATGCTCTATGCCTTAAACTTATACAGTGATGTATGTCAATTATTTCTCAATAAAACTGGAGAAGAATGGTTACTTTTCCCCTCTGGCAGCTGGTAGCATAAGAGGAGTTTTCTACTATCTTCACCATGAGAACCTGGTAGGGCTCGTTAAAATGTGGTGGTCCCCTAAGACTGGGCCCCTCAGAGTTTTTAACTCTCAAGTTAGTCTACACTGAGCCTCCAGGAATTCATCAATTACAGTTTAAAGTGTTCCTTCTGATATTGGCTCTAGTTGTAGTTGTTTGATTCTGGGCTTCTGCTCCTGATAAGCTGAGATTTTTCTATAACTGTCTGTATGTTTTTAAAGTTTTTCAGTGCTTCAGTTTGCACTGAGATCTCAATTCTCTAATGGATCTAAAAATTGTTTATATTCAGTTTGTTCATCTTTTTTCTTGTTGTACTGATAGGGGTGATGACTTCCAGGCTCTTTACATGTTGGACTGGCTAAGTGGATATTGATGAGAGCACTAAAGCAGTTCCATAAGAAAAGGAAAATATATCACCAACAAATGAAACTGAAAAAACTTACTATCCATACAGAAAAGAGAAGAAACTTGACCCTAGCCTCACACCATAGAGAAAAAAATCAAATTGCGATGAGCCATACACCTAAATTAAATGTTACAAAAATTTGCTCAAATAAAACATACAAGAATATGTTTGCAACTTTGGTAGAGGCAAGGATTTCTAAAAAAGAACAGAGAAAGCACAAATGTAGAAGATAAAATTGAAAAATTGGACCTCATTGAATGTAAAACCTTCAGCTGCTCTTTAAAAGATAGTTTTGTCTCAAAAGATATACATTAAACTTTCTTAAAACTTTAACCATATCTAAGTTAAGAATTATAGAAACAAATAAGAGGAACCAGTCTAGCTATATTAAGCAGAAAAGGAGGAATGTAAGTGTATGATATAGTTCACAGAACCCCTTGGGTACTGTGAAAACTAAAGCTCTTCCTGCTGGAAAGAGAGCAAAATGATATCAGGAAGCTTTTTCATGGAAACATTGGTGCTGCTTCAATCTGCTTCTGAACAGCTGCTATGCCAGAGAATGAATTCTGGAATACTAATAAAAATAGTCTGAAAAGCCCAAACACCTATCTCTCTCTGTTTACATTTACTCTCTTAATTTTCAAGTCTTCTCTATACACCTGATTAGGTGATTCTGGTTCAAATGTTGGTACTCCAATCAGAAAGAGGTCTGAGAAATTTAGTTTAAAAATTTGCAACCAATAAAGGGAGAAAGTCATATTAAAGTGACTGGAAAGATTTGAAACCATATATTGATATCTGCCATATTCTATCCCTTGAACTATACATTTTTCTTTTGTTTATAAATTCTAAACAATAAAATCACTAATTGAAACCTATTTTTGCCTAAAATGCAACCAGACCACAAAATAATTAACAATACACTTTTTACCTTTTCCAAATGAAGACACTGAAATTCTCATCGTTCACTGCATTAATTTATGGTTGATGATTATTTCTCCCTCTCAGTCTGAATATAATATTGATTATCACAAAAAATTCTTTAATAGAAAGTAGAGATGAATGAAAATTATTTCATATGCATTTGATTTATAGGTTTAAGGTCAAATTTTATATGTTTAATATTTTAACATTTCATGTTAAATAGATATAGCATATTTAATTTCCTTTCTTAATATCTATTTCAGAGATGTAAAGTAAACTTCACTGTGTACCTCATACTTCTCTTTTATTCTGTGCAATTTTATCTTTTTCTTATAATCTGTTCATTCTGAATATTTTAAACCAATCATCCTTAACAATGTTTTGCTTGTCTGCTGCATTGATTTGTTTTTTTCCTAAGTGATTCTCCAATAATATTAATGTTGTCTTCAATGTTTCCTTAGTTCTGATTTTTCATCTTTGATCACTGTGGTCTTTTAAATTTCTTTGAGTATGGAACACCCCTGTTTAAAATTTTCTTCTTTTTTTATCATATTAAGAATGTTTGAATTGATTTCAGAAAGTATTATAGATTTTTAAGAATGTCTGATTGTATTTTTCTTTTGTAGTTTCATGCAATTTTTATTTATTTATTTATTTAAAAAAAATTTTTTTTTGGCTGCACCATGCGGCTCACGGGATCTTAGTTCCCCAACCATGGATTGAACCCATGTCCCCTGTAGTGGGAGCACAGAGTCCTAACCACTGGACCAACAGGGAATTCCCCTTTTTTACTTTTAAAAAAAATCTCATTTTCTCATATCCAGAGTTCTCTCTGCCGTGTGTAAGGAAGAGAAATTTTGTTCTTTTATATAAATCCTAATTGATCTGTTTCTGGACCATACTATTTCCATATCTGCTGAGGAAAAACTACTGCTTTCCTAGTATTTATTTATTTTTAATTAAAATGGGTTATTTATGCCTTGGTATCCACTCCACCAACTTTTTTTTTTTAAAGAATAACTTCTAAAAATATCTTCTCTCCTGAATTTTGTGAATACTTTCTATTTCTAAACATGTTCATTCATAATAATCATACTTAAATGCTTTGCAGGGTGTTACTTATCTGCCTCTCTCAGAGAACCTGATCCCATTCATCAAGCTCAACCATTGCACAGTGTGGCAGAGACAATAATATATATTCATGAAATGACTTATTTTTTTGTCTGCCCATAGAAAAATATATTCCTAACCTGTCTTCCACCCATGTGGGTTCTTATGATTGAGTTCTAGTCAAAGGACTATGGGGAAAAGTCATTTTGATCATGATCTTTCCCACCCTCTCTATCCTGGTCTATATGAATGGAATTAACTATTTTATGTTAATATAGATATAAAATGGAAGAAGCATGAATCATTGAGTTTATTGCTTGGAGAAGAGCCTTCAAAGACAGCCATCAGACAAAGAATATTCACATCAGACTTGTTTTAAGTGGGAAATACAGATTTTTCTGCAAGAAATTTGGAAATGTGACACTGACAACCTAAATCACTTAGCAGAACAGAAGAGAACTGTGTGACATGTACCTGCAAATTGTTATAGGAGAGTTCAAAACCTCCTACAGCTGAGGTTCCTAAAATTGAAGTTCCTCACATTATCTCTATAATATATCTTTAAACAATATTAGCTCACATTAGTTCAAATGGATTGCTATTCCTAGTTCCTCATTATTCTTAGGAGAAAAAGGCTGTAGTCCTCTGGATTCTGTTATTGGATTTCTTGCCATCTGTCTGCATAATCATTGTGACAGTCAGAATTCCTAGTCACAAGCTGGGCCGGATGCAGCTGCTTTAAGCAGACAATGAGATCAGTAAAAGGATATTGTATAATTCACAGAGAGGGCTGGCAATGAAGGCCTGATTTCATATAATCCCATAATGGCTTTATAGGTGAATTCTACTAAAATGTAGAGAAAAGAGTTAACACCTATTCTTCTCAAACTATTCCAAAAAATTGCAGAGGAAGGAACACTTCTGAACTCATTCTATGAGGCCACCATCACCCTGACACCAAAACAAGCCAAAGATATCGCAAAAAAATAAAATTATAGGCCAATATCACTGATGAACATAGATGCAAAAATCCTCAACAAAATGATAACAAATGAAATCCAACAATATATTACAATATACCAAGTGGGATCGAGTGGGATTTATTCCAGGGATGGAAGGATTTTTCAATATTCACAAATCAATCAGTGTGATACACCACGTCAACAAATTGAAGAATAAAAATCATATGATCATCTCAATAGATGCAGAAAAAGATTTTGATAAGATTCAACATCTATTTATAATAAAAACTCTCCAGAAAGTGGGCATAGAGGGAACATACCTCAACATAATAAAGGCCATATATGAAAACCCCACAGCTAACATAACACTCAACAGTAAAAAGCAGAAAGCATTTCCTCTAAGATCAGGAACAAGACAAGGATGCCTACTCTTGCCACTTTTGCTCAAGATAGTTTTGGAAGTCCTAGCCACAGTAGTTAGAGAAGAAAAAGAAATAAAAGGAATCCAAATTGGAAAAGAAGTAAAACCGTCACTGTTTGCAGATGACATAATACTATACACAGAAAGTCCTAAAGATGCTACCAGAAAACTAGCAGAGATCATCAATGAATTTGGTAAAGCTGCAGGATTCAAAACTAATATATAGAAATCTGTTGCTTTTCTATACACTAATAACAAACTATCAGAAAGAGAAATTAAGGAAACAATCTCATTTACCATCACATCAAAAATAATAAAATACCTAGGAATAAACCTACCTAAGGAGGCAAAAGACCTGTACTCTGAAAGCTGTTAAGACACTGATGAAAGAAAATGAAGATGATAATATGCAGATTGAAAGATAGACCATGTTCTTGGTTTAGAAGAATCAATATTGTCAAAATGACTATACTACCCAAGGCAATCTACAGATTCAATGCAATCCTCATTGAAATACTAATAGCATCTTTTACAGAACTAGAACAAGCAATTTTAAATTTTGTATGGAAATACAAAAGACCCTGAATAGCCAAAACAATCTTGAGAAAGAAGAACAGAGCTGGAGGAATCGCACTCCCTGACTTCAGACAATACTACAAAGCTACAGTAAACACGTATAAATTTTGAAGGATTTTTTTTTTCTCTTTTTGGGGGAATGATTTTATTACATGAGTATATAACCGAGTTGAGTCCTGTTTTGACCTTGAAATCTATATACGAATGGTTTAAAATACCCAACTGCATATTGTGTGAAAGAAAAATGTCCTGCCCAAGACCAAGGTTAATGCAGTCTTCTGGAGAAAGAAATAAAAAAACATTTTCATGATAAATTCTGTCACCAGTTTCCTGCTTAACCACCGGTGTCAGTAGTATATTTATTCATATATATATTCATTCTTATATATATCACAAGGTACTTAAAATTGTGATCGATATTTATGAAGACTTTTGGGACTTATGAGAGGCTCAAACACTGTACCTCACTAAAAATTACATTTAAAATTCTTTTGTTAATATATTCTCAGTCTTTAAAGTCCTCTCGTCTGCCTACCTACTGAAGATTGATAACCATTCAGGGTCAACAGAGTATCATATTTTATTCTCCTTTTCTCCTTTTTACATCTTTTCTGATATTCAGTCTTTCCCTCTTGGCTTGGAACTCACTAAATATATAACAATATCAATAATATATTGAGATTATGGGGACACACACATATATTTTAGACACTATGCATTACAGCTAATGCCTAATTTAACTTTCATCAAAACCGTATGGTATAGGATTATTATTATTTTTATTTTTTAGATGGATGAACTATGTATTAAGAAAGTTAACTTGTCAAAATTTTGTGTCTGAAATATGGTCCCAAATTTCTAAGTCATTTATTTTCAGAAAGATTGTATATGTAGGGATTAGAAAAACCTCTAGAGTCCTGGACTTTGCTATAAACATGCGATGGTCGTGGACCTGATTGCCCTCACACATGTGAAATACCTTCTTAGACCCTATATTGAAAAGTAAAATTGTCTATTTACTTTCCTGTAGGTTCTCATTGACTTCCTATATAGTAAGCACAAGAGGGCAGGGGTATGTTTGCTTTATTTATCATTTTATAATCAAGGCCTTTCACTATGTCAATTTCAGTCATTATACCTAGCAGTGAATATTTATTGAATGAATGAATATATGGAGTATAATTAAGATATATCAAAGGAGATGAGACATTGGAAACATTATTGACTCAACTGATTTCTGCCTCCAGGAATTGGGTTTCAATGTCAAAATCATTTAACCTGTAAGCATTAGGGGGTTGAAAAATTCAGAATTAAAGGTGGATCATTAAACACCCTGCCAATATGAAGCCCAAACATAAATGATAAGGAATCTATACTCAAAATTGTGTGACTGAGAGTTGAAACTAGTATATTCTGCATTCATCCATGTTAAAGACTTTTTCTTTGTTCAAAATAACTTGCTTATTTCAACTTCATATTTCAATTTCAGAAACATAAGTATAGACACAAATATTATGTAGTAATAAATTATTTCAAGAAATTTGTATAGGGCTAAAATAATCAATACTCAAATTTAAAATAATATTACATGAATTATATTATGCTACAGTGAACACTTTCAGATAACAATATTTTGAAGACTTTATATGTCATATCCTTATTAGCATATGTTTATAGTGTTCTTTAAATATTACACATTGAATTTCCATTTAGGAAATCAAATTATCTAACTTGAGTTTATTCAAGCATGATTTATCCATTTCATTCTTTAACAGAGACAGTCATAAACATTAAGTTCTTGTCATCATTCAATATTAAAATTCATAGAGGAAAAGATCAAAGATCAGATGTCTTGCTTCCATTATTTTCTAATTCAAAACTAATTCAGAAGAATATTGAAATCACCTCTTAATGTCAAAAAGAAACTTGGTTTGCCAGTGATTAATCTCACAGATTTCTCCACAAGTTTGACTGTTTCTTCTCAGTCTTTTCTGTGAACTTCTGTGCCCTGCTTCCTGGGTGTTGGTGACCCTTGAATTTCTATCCTCAGGTCACTGCCCCTTTCTTTTCTGTTTTTACTGCAGAAGGTAATGTGCTCACACAAGTTATTATATGAGCAATATTCAAATCTACATTTATAGCTTAGTCTAGGACCTACTTAAAAAAAAAAAACTGCTTGCACATTTAAGGCACATGTTAAGACTCTAATTATTCTATAATTATTTAAAACCTCACAGAAGATTTGTCCCTACTCCTTCAGTGCTTTTATTTTAGGTTTTCACCAACTTCTACCTCATCTTCATGCCATAAATCTTTTTTTCTTATGCCATAAATCTTTAGGTCATTAAGCTTTTTTTTTTAAATCAATGATTTTCAATCTTTACTGCCTCTCTAAGGTATATTTAAAATATGTGAGAACACATTTTATTGTCACAAAGACAGAAGTATCACTGGTTTTTAGTAGACCAAAGCCAGATACCCCCAAGTCCTGTAGTACACTAGATAATAATAAACAAAGAATTATCCTTCCAAAATGCCAATATTACCTGTTTTAAAAACAATGTGCTATCCACAGTGTGCCAATCTAAAATCCTCCTTCTTTTACTGCTGCAATATTTTTTACATTTGTTTCTTATGTTTCATCTCTAATACCAATTTCTGTTTCAAGATCTCATAAGATCTTGGCTATTTTACTGCAATATTTTCTGAAATGTTGCATGAATTGAATCACTCATGTATTTACTCAACAATTTTTAAGTGCCTTGAATATGCCAGACATTTTTCTAGGCACTGATGATAGAGTAATGAATAAGTTAGACAAAGTACATTATTTTAAATAACCCCATTCTTGTGAAAGGAGACAAATAACATGAAATTAAACATATTCAATAACAAAATCAGAGAGTAAAAATAATATGTAAAAAATAAAAATACTATATGGTAAGCAGCAACTGAGAAAGCAGGGGCAAATTTGAATAGGATGGAGGGACAAAGGGAATAGGAATTATAACAGCATTTGTATTGAACAGATAGGAGACCATCGCAAATAAATTGGAGAGGATAAGTTGTCCAGAGACCGCAATGTGATGAGGTTGGCTGGACAGTCAGGAGGCAGATGTCATGGGCCATTGTAGAGAGGGACTATGCATTCCAGCATGCCCCAAATGAGGTCATAAATGTTGTTTGGGTGTAATTATTAATAACATTCCCTAATGTTCACCCTCAGAAACTTTTACAGAAACTTCTACACAAGGAATTATACAATCATTCTATTTACAGAATATGTTAAAAGACTGGCATCTACGATAAGTTAATTGAGAACTTTTTGAAAGGTAACAATGGACAGACATGACCTAATTTAAGTAAAAACAACACTGACTATTATGTGAAATTTTATAGGTGAGGAGTGAGGAAAGGGAAAGGTGAGAAAGATAGAAGATGAAAACGGAATAGAAGTATACTGCAGCCATCCTAGTGAGAGTAACAACGGAATGGACGAGGGTTATGACAGCTCAAGTCCACAGGGCAAAATCAACTATAACAACTCCTGCCTTTTTCTGTTTTATTGGGATCTTTACATTGGCAGCAGCATAAACTCCAGAGAGCTCAACTGAGTGGAAAACAGAACTGATGCCTGGGTATCTTGGTGACTTTTTGAATTGCATTTCCTTCTACATCCTAACTTTCACTTTACCGCTACGATCATTGACTTGCTTTTCTTTCTCGGAACACTCCACAATGTTATACACATGCTTTCCTTTGACGGATTTTCTTCTTACCTGGAAGTATTTAAATCCTACCCTTTCTTAATCTATTCATTCTTTGGACTCAGCTCCAGTGTTATCAACTCTAACTCACCTTTACTGAATTCCTAGTTCACCAATTCATGAGCTCTTCAAGGTTATTAAGCAGCAAGTTGTTTAGACATATAGACCAAATCTTATCTTCTGCCCCCATTGGCTATCTGGTGTAACAAATATTATGCAATTACAGACTTTTAGAATTAACATTATGCATCATTTTGCGCCAGCATGAGATATGGGAGGCAGAGACCCTCTTTTCTTATTGGCTTTTTTTCTGCTGGAAATCAGAAAGATATAACACAGTTTCAATTATTCTTGGATTTTTGCATTGAGTTTTATTTGAATGCAAACCCATGTTTAAATCAGGCCAATTGTGATTACGTGGTTATATTAACATGATTTACAATCTGACCCCAATCCCTTACCTCACACACGAGTACTTCCCCCTCCAAAAAAATACTTTTTTAAAAGAAAATCATCTTTTGTTTTTTATACTTGTATTTCTAGTGCGTACCTGGTATTTGGATATATATTAGGCACTCAGTAAGTATTAGTTTTAAAAACTGAAGAGCTGCTTTGGTGGAAGTCCTAAACATAAAATTCAATGTTTCTGTAATTGCTACTTCTTCATTGATAATCTGGAAAGTTTACACAAGACTCTTTGTATACTAGGTAAATCAAATGAATCATGAATATTTATTCTGGAAGCAGTAGGTTTCGTATCAGCTGATTATGACTTTTGGTGATCTGCCACATATGACCCTCACTTCTCAATCTATTCATATGTTGACATTTAAAATAAAATCATCATATTATTCTCTAGGGAAGTAAAATAACCTAGCAACTTGACACCCACATCATTTACTTAAAATATACAAGAACAAGTCTTTTTTAATAGCCAGAAATTTTACCTGTTTGCTTTGTTTCTATGAAATTGTACTGACCTTCCATTTATGACTTTAATTTTTATCTTAATATTTTATATTTCTAGCTTGCAAGTCCTTTATTGATTACTGTCATATTTACCACCAACAATATATGGTGGCTCCAAAGACTTTAATTTTTTTCTATTATTGCAATTCTTTTTAGTATACAATTAATCATGTCAGCATACTGATCAGCAATTTCAAAGTCAAAAATAATTTTCTTTAGAAATATATTTCTTATTGAGATGAATGGAGATATTTTATTTTATTTTGTTTGCTTCAAGTAGTTTTTATATCCCCATGGATTATTGCTTTTGTTAGAATTAGTGTTTTGTTTTCATAGGTATAACCTCTGAGGAAACTTGGTCACATAAAATAGTAGATGGAAATGGAAGGAATTTTAATATGTTTATAGCATACCATTATTCTAGCTCATTTCAAGTTATAAGTCAAAATGTATACAACAATCTATCATCACAAAATATAATTAATGATTGATCAACTGATAACTAGGCTAAGCAACTTTTCAATTTTGTTTAAATCAAAGGAACAAAAAACATCTTATATGTAATAGGATTTGTTTCTCTGTCATTAGGTGCCTGTTAACTTTTTCAATTTTCTGAAATTTTACAAATGCCTTTAGCAAGTCATAAGACTAATAATTATATGCATTACAGTTTCATGTACAGAGACATTATTTTATCAGATTTACAAACTATTTTGGGAAAATAAAAATTATAATATTACACATATGCTATTACAGTATTCAAATGAAATGTTTTTAAAAAATCTCTTGTATGTTTAAATGCTTCTTGTCAAAAATTTAAAATTGAATTTTATCTATTTTCTACTTTTTTGAAGTTTTTATATAATTTAACAATTTAGCAAAAGCAATCTTCATTGTCAAACCAATTAGCCAAATCAGATTCAGTTCTCTAGAAAATGTTTATTTTCATTTTTCAATTCATATAACATATTAATGTATATTTAAAGAAATATTTTAAAAACAATACAGATATAAATTATGAAATCCAGTTTTAAAGTCATGACCAACAGCATTTACAGGCAATATAATTAATTTGTCTATGTTTATAATAAACTATGAAATAAGATGATATAAGTTTCTCATTATCTATATTAAAATAAAGTAGTATAATATGTTGTTAAAATTATATGTTATTTATGAAGTGAGATGTATGATAAAGTAAAGAGTATTATTTCCAAGTTATATTTATGGATGGATATGCAGAACTCTAATTATGATATCTAAGTAATAATTAAATAAGAACATGAATAAGAAATGAATCCTTTTATTTTTAGTTTTAACTATAATTTCCCTTGTATTTAATAAAAAAGAAAATTACATACTGCTAAAATCAAACAGCTAATATAGTAATAGTAAATAGAAAATACACTATAAGAAAAAATGAGAAATGACCATAAGTGGAATAAATATTTTATGACATTTTAATAAAATTATGTTACCTATTTTATAGAATTATGAACAACTTATCTAAAAGAAGTCACATTTTTTTTCCTTTAATGTATCCTGAATAGTTTGACCATACTGGGAAGCACTACAGTGACATTTAAAAGATTTGGCATCATAAACAAATTTAGCTTTTTTATTTTTTATTTTTTGCCTTTCCTTTCCACATACTCACTCTTCCTAACGATGAGTTGTGAGAAAGCTTAAAAACACTGCTTACTCTTAAACACTGCTTAATCATTTTTATCTTTTGATATTTTATTTGATTTAGTTTTAAAATCTCTTCCTGAGGAGCCATGCATTATTTGACAATAACTGTTGAAAGACGGAAGAAGAAAATCACTTTCACCAACTTCTCTACAGTATCTTTGAATTTTAAATATCTCAACAAGTGCCAAAATACTTTGCTTCTAAAGCCTCATTAACTCAACAAAAATATGTATAAAAACACACATGTTTTATGATATAATAAATCATAAAAGGGGCTTCTGCAAGAACCAATAATTCTAATTGACACTTTCTTTCTCATCCCAGGTGATTTCACACCCAGGAGCAATACATCAGAATAAAATTCCAGACAGCAAGAGGATGTATTTCTTTTTTTAGGTAGGAGATTTCAGGGAAGAGGATGTGGAAAAGGAGAACCTAGAGACACATATAGGTTAGTTCTCAGGCAGATCAATTTTAGTAAAGAGACCATAGGGAAATTACAGATGTGGAAATTTATTTTTATACCACTATCCATGTTCCCTCCATTAACCTTGGAAATGCTTCGTGTAGTGCATTCTAAGAACTGTGGTATCAGAAGTTTCAGCTAGGCTAATTAGCATATTATTACACTGATCTGAAACATGAATAGGTATTAGCTAATTTATTGTTATAATCCATACAACTACTGGAGTGAGGAGGGGTTTTGAAGTGTATTAAAAATCCTCATTCATTATCAAATGTTACACATTTACCTCTATCAGTAGATTTCTGAGTTTCTCTTATAGAATGTTTGATAATTGTTTGAGGTGAAGTATATACCTAAATACATTTTGTGTACCAATTACATTTAATTTTCTCATTTAATAAATAATTTTGACTATTTATTATATTTCAGTATTTATATTGGCTTCTACAGACAAAGTGATGGCCAGTCACTAACTCCATCCTCAAGTAGTCCATAGCGTATCAGCGGAAGCAAGCTAAGTAGACACAATCAATGCAGAGAGTGGGGCATTATGATAGAATTAGCAGAAAGGCCACTGGAAGGATATGTATCCCAAGTTTGGACTGGAAGAAACCTTCCAGAAGGAAACAGATACAGGGCAATCTCTGGACTGTGAGACGAATTCATGGAAAGAACAGAAATATGTAGGAGCATGCTTTGAAACAAAGATCACCTATCATCACTTCAGTAAATTTTCTACAGTTGTGTACAAAGTGTTGATCTGAATGAATTACGTCAACAGAGTTCTTTCAGTAGGTAATAGCCATTTCCTAAATATTTGACTATTCTTATTATCTGGTACTCTGCTTATTGTGTATCTCTATGTATTGGAAATTTTATAAACAATGCAAATGAGACAGATAATATAATAAAGATGAGATAATATTCTCAGAAAGAAAGAAAGATTATAATTATTACAACATAAGTGACTATGAATGGTGGTTAACTCTAATGCAGATAATCGTGCATCTTATGTATGTGCATGCCTACATGGATATATGTATGTATGTGTGGGTGTGGACATGGGTCAGTGTGGAGTGATGTGCAAAATTCCATCTATCCAAATTAGCTGTTTATTTAGGAAAAGTTACAAAAATTGAGTAATTTGGAATTTAAAAATTATTCAGGATATGCACGTTGTACTAGGTTGTGAAACTAAATCCTAAATAAAATGTGTTTGCTTCAAAGTTCTTTGTTGACTTTGCAGACAGAACAGAGAGCTTGACAGTAAGAAATGACTCCATAGTTTCATAGTTATTCAGGTAAATCAGTGTAACAGTCTGTGATGCAGTGGTCCCAATTTTTAATCTTGAATATATGACTGATCTGTATCTTGCCTATGATTTTTTGACCCAATAAGCTCAGAACAATAGGGCAAAACTGACTCACGATGTGGTCAAATGACTTTATAACTGAAAACATTTTAGGAATAAGATGATGACGTATTTCAACCCACAGTATTAATGTGTTTTTGCAGCCTAGAAAGAAGTTGTTTTATTGCAGTATACTTATTGTGTTTATTATTGAAGATTAATCTTTAAGAGACTGTGAAATATGAGAGAACCCAGAACACTAGGCATGATTTTAATTTGAAAGAGGAAATTGGAACTCTTAAGTGTGTGAGGTTAAGTCGCATAGCATAATCAGATTTGTTAAGGCTTGTAAATGATATTGGAATGTGTAAGAGAACTTAATTTACTACATTTATTATTTTGGTTTATTATATTTATAAGATTTCTTTAAATGCTTAGATATAGTTTACTTGATAAATCCTAATAGTATTCTATGAAGTATTGAGAGTACTTAAGAATATCATTTTAACTCCAGAAATATAAAATAAAATGTTATTGTAATTTAATTAGCCAAATTTGTAAATGGAGAATGATCATTTGGGGAAATTTAATATTTTAACTTGTTCCATGAAATATTAATTAAATCACAAGGAAAATAAAATATTATTTGCAAATTTAAATTGTAAGCTAAAAATAATCTAGGTTTTCAAATGTATATAGTTAATAAATTAAATTCCAATATGCATGCACAATCAAACTGCAATTACCCTATACAGACACACACACACACACACACTCACATACATACTCATACAACAAATATTAAACATTCTAAATGACATCAGCTGAGTGACCTTGAGAGACTATCTTAACCTCATCAATCTCCCTTTGTTGTAAAATAAGGATAATAATAGTATCTAACTCATAGAGTTGATCTGAGCAAGTAGAGCATTGAATGATATAATAAATGTAAAAAAGATTCAGAAGTTGCTTGACTTCAAAAACATGCTACAAAATGATAACTTTATAACCTAAACAATGACATCACATTGCAATCTACTACATTCAGTGAGATTTTTCTTCCTTTAGTACGAAATATTGCTTATTTTATTTGTTGACCTTCAAAATGAGATGTTGCTTTAGGTTACAATTTTCTTTCTTTCCACTGTATACTGATAATTATTTGGAAATGCCATTACTCAGAAATATATATAAAAGATGATTTATGAAACTCAAGGTTTTTTCATGTGTCCATAAATAATTATTGAATATCTAATGTTTGCCAGGAATGCAGCTGAGTCCTGGGAATCAAAAGTGAACCAGATGACACACAGAGTAGATCAAGGTTTTTTTTAAAATATAAAATAGTAGTTAACATTCATTAAACACTGACTATGGGCTAGGAAAATGTCCTGAGTTCCTGTGTACTGTATCTCATTTCTCTTTAATGGCATTTTTATGAGGAAGGTATTATTAATCATTCATTTGACAGATGACAAAACTGAAGCTTTGAGAGTTTCAGTTACTTGCTCAGGGCCTTGGAGATAGGAACTAGTAGAATTGACATTTAAAACCTTATTCACCAATTTTATTGTGTCAAAATGACTCCTGTGTGTTGAAAGAGAGAGTAAATTTTTGTGTAAATTAGTCTGACTTATATTTCTATATAGCATAGATCTATGACATTCTATGATTATCACATATGTAACTTTAAAATTTTTAACAGCTTTATTGAGGTATAATTGATATAAAAAGTGAACTGCACACACTTAATATGTACAATTTGATGAGTTTAGATGTATGCAAAAATCCATGAAAGCATCACCACAGTAGAGGAAATAGACAGAGCCAAGGCCTCTCAAAGTTTCCTTGTACATTTTTGTTTTTTTTGTTTTTGTTTTTGTGGTAAGAATACTTAACATAGAATCCACTCTCTTCACACATTTTGAAGTGCGCAATACCATATTGCTTACCATAGGTATTATGTTATACAGCAGATCTCAAGAAATTTTTCTTTTGCATAATTGAAACTTTATACCCATTGAACAGTAACATCCTACTTCCTCCATACCCCAGTCCCTGTCAACCCCATTCTACTCCCTTCTTCTATGAGTCTGATTATTTTAGGTATCTCTTATAAGTGGAAACTTTTAGTATTTGTCCTTCTGAGACTGGCTTATTTCACTTAGCATAATGTCCTCCAGGTTCATCCATTTTTTGCAAATGGCAGGATTTCATTCTTTACTAAGGCTAATAATATTCAATTATATAGGTATACATATAGAGATATAATCTCACATTTTCTTTATCCATTTATCTCTTGATGGAAACTTGGGCTGTTTCTGCATTTTAGCTATTGTAAATAATGCTGCAATGGGCATGGGAATGCAGATATCTCTTCAGGATCCTGATTTCCATTATAATGGATATATACCTAGAAATGGAGTTGTTGGATCATATGGTAGTTTTACTTTTAATGTTTTGAGAAACCTTTATACTGTATTCCAAAGCAGCTGTACCATTTTACATTCCCAGTTTACAAGGGTTCCAAGGGTTCCAATTTCTCCACATCCTTGCCAACACTTGTCATCTTTTGACTTTTTGATAACAACCATCCTAACAGGAGTGAGATGATATTTCAGTGTGTTTTGATTTGCATTTCCTTGATGATTAGTGATGCTGAGCACCTTTTCATATACATATTGGGAATTTGTATATCTTCTTTGGAGAATGTCTGTTCAACTCCTTTGCCCATTTTTAATCTTTCTTTTTAAAGATGTTAAGTTGTAAGCATTTCATATATGTATATATGAAATGCTTACATTTCTTATATTTCATATATATGTGTATATATATATATATATATATATATATATATATATATATATATATGTTGCATTAACCCCTTATCACATAAGTGGCTTGCAAACATTTTTTCCCATTTCCGTAGGTTGACTTTTCACTTTTTAAATTGTTTCCTTTGCTGTGCAGAAGTTTTTACATTTCACGTAGTCCCACTTGTCTATTTCAGCTTCCGTTAACTGTACCTGTGCATTTGGTGTCATATCCAAGAATCCATTGCCAAGACCAATGTCAGGAATCTTTTCTCCTATGTTTTCTGCTAGGAAATTTACAGCTTTCTTATGTGTAAGTCCTTAATCTCTTTTGAGGTGACCTTTGTGTATAGTTTAAGATAGGGGTCCAATTTTAATCTTTTGCATTTGAATATCCAGTTATCCTAGCACCATTTTTTGAAGAGACTGTCCCTCCCCATTGTGTGTTCCTGGCACACCTGTCAAAGATCAGTTGACCATATATGCATGGGTTTATTTATGGGATCTCTATTCTGTTCCATTAGTTTATAGGTCTCTTTTTATGCCACTATCACACTGTTTTGATTACTGTATTTTTGTAATATATTTTGCAATCAGGAAGTATGATGACTCCAGCTTTGTTCTTCTTTCTCAAGATCACTTTGGCTATTCTGGAACTTTCATGGCTCCATATGAATTTTAGGATTGTTTAAAAGATATTAAGTGGTATATACCTGTATCTCTCTCTGTATGATTTATATATAACATAATATTTCAAAATTGTCAATATTTGAGTTTGCCTTATAGGTCAAAGATAAAATAAAAGTATTTAACATTGTTGTTGTTATAGACTAATATATGGATTAGTCAAAGAGAGATACATATTAGAGAAAACACATTTTTTTTCTGTTAATTGATTTCTAATATACATCTCATATATTACCTTTTTCTTTCTCCTTTGACACCTTTGGAATGAATTAAAGTATGTTTCAGGTAATTTCAAGTTATCTATAAAAGTCTAAGCCCAAGAAGTTTTAAAGTTGTGATCTAAATAATTTTTAAAAATTATTGCAGCAAGATATGTGCCTTAATATTTTATATGTATATATATATAGTGTACATTTGCCATAACTTTTAATTTTATTTATTATGTATATTAAAAACTGATTCTAATTCATGTCTATTTGCATATGATGTATATAAAATCAATTTTCAAAAATTTCACCTTCATTTTAGTACAGAATAAAAATATGTCACAGTTATTCAATAAAAGATAACAATATTAGAGACTACTATGTATGATTCATTTTTCTTGTTTGTTTTGTTTTAAGATGAATAGTCACAGTTAGAATCTGACATTATAAAAAGTGGAAATAAATGTATTCCTTAAAATATTAACTAGTAAAAAATGGAATATTTAATACTTTTGGAATGATTAACCATGTTACTAAAAAAAGCATTTTATTCTTCTTCTAAGTATTAATAATTGATAATCCTAGGACAAATTTAAGGAAAATTAGGAAGTACTCATTTGTGTTCCAGTCCCTAACAACCTTTGCTTACCTGAAATGGAATTCTTCAGATTAAAAATATCACTTTTTATCAAAACCCAATAACTGTGTATAATACAATAAAATGTGATTTTGCAATTAAATAACAACATGAACCTTTTATGCCACTTTTGACTTTTAGGCAACTCTGTGTTCAAAGTTATTTTAGAGAAGTTATAAAAGGTCCTTTCCCTACAGACTTCACAGCAGCTCATTTTTAGCTCAGTGCACTGAAGTGAGCATCTTCAAAATGTGATCTTTTTTTGAGGTACCATCAAAAGAAGATGACATCAAAATCTTTTCTTATACTCCTTATTAGGAACTTTGTTTTCCTCAACATGGAAAAAGGGCCGGATTCACACTTATATCTAACTTCCACCTGTGATAGTTTTCGCTTGGTAGATTAGGCCAATAATTTTGTCTTTATAAAGAATAGAAATGACACTATTAATGACACAGTGTGAAAGATTGACTACCTTGTCATCTGTATAGTTACCTGCTTACCAGTCCCATAATGAATGCTAGTTGGTTTTTTAATTGCCATTTCACATTATCTTTACATTTTTGAGTCTCTTTTTATTTTTCTTCTTCTAGTATCTTTACCTTGGATTTTTTTTTTATGTTTGTATCCTTCCAACCTTAAAAGCCATCGATGAATCCATGACATATTTTTCTTATGAACATTTAAAATACATGCAAAGGAAGAGAGAAAAAAGGAAGACGACTATAAGTTAGCATAATCAAGAGTTATTTCTTCACCAATTATGGCAGTGGAAGTAAGAACAATATAGAAGAGGAAGAATATGTGACCCTTCTTTTCTGTCTAGGGACATTAATTCCCAAAGAGAATAATGATTTGAAGGTGTGTGTGTGAGTGTATGTGTATGTGTGTGTTTGCTGTTATAAACAGGAGGGTGAAAGAAGAGAAAGAAAAATCCACAGGAAAAGTGGATCAAGTTATTTGTTTTTGTTTTTTTGGTTGTTGTTGAGATGTAGAAGTTTCTTATACATTTCTGATATAAACTTCTTCTTAGATAAATGGTTTGCAAATATTTTCTTCCATTCCATAGGTTGCCTTTCACTCTTGATTTTTTTTTTTTTTTTTTTTCCCCTGTGCAGGGCAGAAGTTTTTTAGTTCAATGTAGTCCTATTTGTCTACTTTTGTCTTGTGTTTTTGTGTCATGTCCAAGAAACCACTGCCGAAACCACTGCCGAAACCAATGTCAAGAACCTATTTCTCTAGTTTTCTTCTAGGAGTTTTACAGTTTTAGGTCTTTCATTTAAGTTCTTAATCCATTCTGAGTTGATCTTTGAATATGGTGTAAGATAGGGGTTCAGTTTCAGTCTTTTGCATGTGAATATCCAGTTTTCCCAATACCAGTTGTTGAAGAGACTTCCCTTTCATCATTCTGTATTCTTGGCATCTTTATCAAAGGTCAGTTGACTATATATGTGTGAGGATTTTTGCATCAAGGGATTTAGGCCTGTAATTTCTTTTCCTGCAGGATCTTTGTCTGATTTTAGTATCCAGGTAATGCTAGCCTCATAAAATGAGCTGATAATGTTCCCTTTTCTTCAAAATTTTGGGACTTTGAGAAGGATTGGTAATCATTCTTCTTTATAAGTTTGGTAAAATTTACCAGAGAAGCCATCTGTTCCTAGGCTTTTCTTTGCTGGGAGGTATTTTTTTTTTTTTTTTTTTAATTCAATCTCTTTAATCACTGGTCTGTTCAAATTTTCTGTTTCTTTCTTTTTTTTTAATTTTCTGTTTCTTTATTGTTCATACTTGATATGTTGTATGTTTCTAAAAAATATTCATTTTTCTAGGTTATCCAAATTTTGACATACAATTTTTCATAGTGAAGTCATATCAAGTATGTTTTCCAACTCACAGTGTGAAACTGGAAGTCAATAATTATTAATCAATAAGAAGGAGAAATGGAAAATTCACAAATACATGGAAACGAAAAAATACATTCCTGAACAACCAGTGGTCCAAGAAAAAAATTCAAAAAGAAAATCAGAAAATATATTGAGACAAATAAAAATAAAAACACAACATACTAAAACTTATGGTATGTAGCGTCCTAAGAGGGAAGCTTACAGCAATAAAAACCTACGTTAAAATGAAGAAAGATCTCAAATAAAGAAACCTAAATTGACATAACAATAAATTAGGAAAAAAACAGATTAAATTCAGAGTTAGCCAAAGGATGGGAATAATAATCAAATAAAAAATAAAGAAAATAGAGAATAAAAAATGGAAAAAATCAACAAGTTGGTTTTTTGAAAAAAATAAACAAAATTGACAAAACTTTAGCTATATTAAGAAAGAGAGAAGTTTCAAATAAATAAATTAGAGATGAAAAAGAACACATTGCAATTAATGCCACAGAAATAAAAGGAACCATAGGAACTACTGTCTTTTCTCCTTTGTTTTATGTAAAATAGAACATTTCATTTCAAAGGAAACATGATAAACTGAAGTTTTTTTTCAATAAAAATTCTTTCAGCAGAAATGAGCTTATGTGATGTTAAGCCTTAATTACTGCTTACATATCCTCCTTTTAAATTATAAAAAACAAAAATATAATAAAATAATCATAAACTTCTAAAAGATACTGTTCAAAAATACAAATAGCAAGAAATGGAATAAAATGTAAATGATATTACAAAATCTACACAAAATACATGGAAAGAAATTCCAGCATTAACTTTCTTTCAAAGTACCTAAAAATGAAACTGGAATGAATCAGAAACTTTTTTTTTCCTTTAAATTTTCAAGTAGAAATGGGGTTTGTCAGGCGTTTCAACCAAATAGTTGAAATCTCAATTGTTTAATTGTCAAAGGCTCTTGAACATTTTTTTAAAAACAATTAAACACTGGAGCATTAGAATCTGAAATGCTCAGTCATTTTCTCTTGCAAAACTCATTGCCAAAATGTTCCCATGGGAACAAACCCAATTCCTTAAATATAGAATGTGTCTTTTTCAATTCTCCTATTGTAGCATCTAAATTCAGATAGTACCAGAAAAAATAACTAAAATTTTATGCAATAAAATAACACACTTTGATGGCTTTTGAGCTGAGTCATTGAGTTCTAAATGTACCATTCAACTGGCATTTCCCATTTGTTTAAAATAATCTTGACTCAAATAATGAATATTCACAGTACCCTGCTATTTTAATTTGGGATAAAGCTCAACAGAAAAAAAAAAAGTAGTGGAAAGAGAATGCCTATACAATACTATATATATGTAAGTACATATATACACATGTATGTATATAGAAATACAAACATATATATATATGTAAGTATATACATATATTTGATAAAATTGCATGATGTATCATCTGCAAACAGAAACAGTATTATTCCTTTCTTTTTGATTTAGATGCCTTATTTCTGTTTCCTACCTAATTGCCTTGGCTAAGACTTCCAACACTATATTGAATAGAAGTGGCAAGAGTGGGCATTTTAATCTTATTTCTGATCTTAGAGGAAAAGCTTTCACCTTTACCATCAAGTGTGATGTTAGGTGTGTGCTTGTCATATATGGCCTTTATGATGATGAGATACATTCCTTCCATACCTAATCTGTTGAGAGTCTATCAGAAAATGCATATATATTTTGACAAATGCATTTTCTGCATCTATTGATACGGTCATATGATTTTTCTCCTGCTTTTTTTAGTGTGGTGTACAACATTTATTTATTTGCTAAATTGAACCATCTTTACATCCCAGGGATCAATATCACCTGATCATAGTGTATGATCATTTTAATGTGCTATTAAATTTGGTTTGCATTACTTTGATACTATACTCAGACAAGGACACTATAAGAAAAGAGAATAATAGGCCAATATTCTTGATGTCATAAATATAAAAATCCTCTACAAAATATAGAAAACAGAATTAAGGTTGGCTTTTTAATGATATCTTAACCTTTCTTACCTGTTTATCCTGTCAGGGAATCTGCTATCATGTGAGGAAATCTTTAAATGCTATATTTCTACAAATTTTTAAGTCTCACTCACACAAAGACTAAAGAATGTATTAGTCCTGTGAAAATAAATAAACAGAGCTTTGATCTAAGTCAAAACATTAAAGTTGGTTAAATCAATCCTTTGTTATCTATTATATATTTTCCTCATCCAATCAATGATTCTTTCAGCAAATGATTGTTTTAAATCTACTGTATTATGGGAACCATAATGAATTCTGAGCTATTCAGTGATGAATGAAAGACATAATCTCTGAATGACTGAACTTTCAGTCTTGAAAGGAGAGAGATATAGGAAAGGTAATGCAAGTATTAAGGATAATACTAATGTATAGGTGTTACTGGAGCATGTGACAGTGAGACTGATGCTTATTTGTGGAAAAGAAAATCTTCAGTGACATTGAATGTGAAACCAGGTATAATAAGAATTAGCTATTTGATGATGCTGGTACAGAACATTTCAGGGAGTGAGACTTGAATGTGTGAAGGTCCTGATACATCATAGAGGAATTTCAGTATCTGGATAAAAGAGGACACATATATCAATAGAGGGTAGAGGACCCAGATGGAGAGTGGCATGGGTGAGTTTGGGGAGATAAGCAGGGCAAGTTAGACCATGTTAAGCATTATTTTTTTTCGTTCAAATAAGAGCAATAGTAATATATTGAGTTTTTATCAGAGTAGTACCATGATAATTTTCTGCTTAAACATTGTTACTCTGGCTCAGAATGGAGAATAAATTAGAGTAGAAGATTTGGCTGAGTTGGTGTTGGTAAATATGGAGAGAAGTAGACAGTTTAGAGAAATATTTGTGAGGTGGAAACACAAAGATTTGTTCTTTGTTCCCATATATAGCACTTTGTACTTGAGAAACAGTGGAAGTCATTATTTCTGATTTGGATATATTTTTGTGGGCTTCCCATAAAACATCCAAGTGAAAATGGATGAACTCTTTGGGGGATCAAAAGAAAGGTCTGAGCTAGGCAAATAAATTTGCAGCTATTAACTGATGTCAAAGCATATTAAAAATAAAGATTATTTGAAATTAAATTTAAAATATCATGAAAACACTTTTAATGATTGGGAAAAAGATAGTCCTGTCTATTTAATATACACCCAGAAAGCAGTATAATATAAAATTGATAAGTATGTCATGTGGAGGCAAATACATACAAAGTTAACCAACTAGTGTGTGTCATATTTTTTTTGCATGAATAAATAATGCAGACAATAAAATGTAATGCCTTTATATATAAAAATTAATTATCAGTGTTGCTTATTTTTCTGTATACTTGCAAATTTCCTTTCATAACATTATATTTATAGATTACATTTTTCTTTATACATGTACACATCTGATTTCAAAATGTTGTTACATAGGAAACTTTTTACATATAAACCTTTCACTTGTGTTCCAAACTTTCATATTTAATATGCAGTAACAAAATACTTTTATCCTTACTATTTATATTGTTCTCAGGTAATTTAACATATTCTTTTCTCAAAATAGGCTGTAAGATTTTCATGAGTGATTATATTTATTTTGCTTCCCTTTTGAAGAATGATATATAGTGTAGAAGCTTAACAAGAGAGCTGAAACAATGATCAGAAAAAAAAGAACAAACACTATATCTACTGAAGAAAAATGGAAATATGCAAATTCAATTATAATAGATTGGTTTATTTAATGCAGATTGTATTGTCAAATATCTACTTTAGCTTACAAACCAAAGTAACTTCTACCACTAAGAACCATTAGATTGTAGAAAAACCAAAACCAAAAGACCTCTATTTTAGTAATTTCTGATTTTCATATTTGAAGAGATAATTTAAAATGTTCTTTTACACCAGTTGAAAATAAAAATAACCATTTCATATAATTTTTAAAAGCAACTCAGCTCATGATAGATAGTTGGAATTGATTGTGCTTATTTACCAACTCTTACTCTTTGGTTTTAAATATAAAACACAAGACGCCATCTATAAATTTTCTTGCCAAAAGTTTGAATCTGAGTCTAATTAATCCTCTAGATCTAATGTTTATTTACAGGAAATTTGAGGGATGGAAAAACAATTAAGGAATACCAAAAGACACAAACAGAAAAATCCACAATGTGGAACACTCTCCTGGGCAACTGACAAGCTTTCTGAAACAAGTCAATGACTAAAAGCAGTGTGTTGAGAAGGGGGTCTTGTCTGGATTTAAAAATAAGAATGAGAGAAAGTCTTTTTTTCAAAGAAGAAAAATAAATGGTAAGATAACAATTTAGAGGATATTTGATATAGTAAAAAGAAGTCATAAACCATGGATTTTATGACATTCTTTATGAGGTCAAACCAGACTTCCTGCAAGGACATCTTTGGCCCAGAGGCGAGGAACTGAGGGCCAGGATTAAGGAGTGGACTAGAAGTTTATTCAGATTTCTGTGCTAGGTTTTCTGAGAAATATACATTTTGGTACCTTCGGCTATTAACGTCTACTTTGTATGGCCTCCATATTACTGTGTCAAAGTTGTTGTGAGAAAAATATTAAAGTGTCCCATGTCTAATATTTTAACTATGAAGATGGTATAGTGTTTATGGCTGAGACTGAGTTGCCTGTGGCCTGACAGGAAAGCTGAGCTATTATGACAACAGTGAAACCGGGTCACATAGCAGAAAATTTGGATACATACTGCATTCTTTAGGCAAGATTCCTAGACATATCGAGACTATTCCCAAGACTGTTTTCAAGGTGATGCAGAGTAAGATCACAATCTAACCTACCAGTGGCCCTCTGACATCAGGTTTGTAAGCATTTTACTCAGTGCATTAAGATCAAAGTAGAATCATATATATATATATATAAATGTATATATATATAATTTATATATATTTATTTATGTATGTATTTATATACATAAATGTATATGTATAAATACATATTTATGTGTATGTGTATATATATATATATATATATATATAAAATGTTCATCATTTCAGACTTTTTATTGTATTATGGAATGCACCCAGAGAAGAATACACATGTAAACATTTTTAAAACATCATAAATTTTAAGTATCATAAAATTAAAACATCTTTAACTTAATACATTAACAATTGATATATATTCCAGGGAAAATGTTATCATAATAAATATTTTCACTACTTAATAATGGATAGCCTGAACTCAAAGCCAAATTATATATCAATACATTTCATTTATCACATTATTTTCATATATGTGAAGCCATACTTTTCGCACATCAAAAGGATCCAGAAATTATTGAAAGATGTGTTGGTTATGGTTCTGTTAGTATTCTGGCAAAACTAAAACAATGAGTATCTTATACTTAAAATTTATAAGTTTGAATGTTTTAATTCATGAGAAAATGGGAAATATATACCCAAATAACTCCATAGTACATTCAGCTAAGAGTTTCTTTCTCATATTCAATATTAAAGAATTTGCATGAGGTTTAAAATATTCCACATTGATAGCCACCAAATACTACATATGATTTTTTCCAATATGTGTAAAATGATCAAATATTGGGTAAAGTAAATTTAACAAATGAAATATAAATTTCTTTTATATATACATATTTTCTGTTTATGATGTATGCTTTTTATAACCTTTTTGAAACAGCTTTTGTTTATCTCTGCTCTAATCTTTATTTTTCCTTCCTTCTGTTAGCTTTTGGTTTAGTTTATTCTGCTTTTTCTTGTTTCTTAAAGTATAAAGTTAGATTGTTGATTTGAGATCTTTCTTGTGTTTTAATGTAAACATTCATAGCTCTACATTCCCCAGTTAGTACTGCTTTTGCTCTATCCCATAACGTGTGATATGCTGTTTTGCTGTTTCATTCATCTCTAATCATTGTCTAATTTCCCTCGTAAGTTCTTCTTTGGTTGTTTGATTGTGTTGTTTAACTGCCACAAATTTGTGAATTTTCCAGTTTTCCTTCAGTAATTAATTTCTAACTTCACCCTGTTGTAGTTGGAGAAGATAGTTTGCATGATCTCTATCTTTTAAAGTCTACTGAGATGTAATTTGTGGTTTAACACATGGTCTACCCTGGAAAATGTCACATGTGCACTTGAAAAGAATATGTATTCCTCTATTGTTGGGTAGTGCTCTGTATATATCTGTTGGATCTACTTGGTTTATTGTTTTATACAAGTCCTCTATCTCCTTACCTATCATCTGTCTATATGGCATCAAATGTAAGTTCTATCAAATATAAAAAATAAACTAATGCCAATTCTTCTCAAAGTTTGCCAGAATTTAGAAATGAGGGAACATATCTAACTCATCCAGGAGGCCAGAATTGCCCTGGTATCAAAGCCAGACAAAGCCACTGCAAGAAAAGAAAACTGCAGGCCAAAATTCTTTATGAATATAGATGCAATATTATCAAATTGAATTCAGCAGCACACTAAAAGGTTTTTTTATACCATGACCAAATGAGGTTTATTCCTAGAATGCAAGGGTGTGTAGCATATGAAAATTAGTCAATTTAATATACCACATTAGCAGAATGAAGGAAAAAAAAAATGATCATCTCAGTTGATGAAGAAGAAAACTTGAAAAAAATTCAACATCCTTTCATGATAAAAACATTCAACAAACTAGGAAGTAAACTATTCAACACAAAAGCCATATATGAGTAACCTACAGCAAACAGCATACTTAATGATGAAAGACTAAAAGCTTTTCCTCTAAGATCAAGAATAAGGTAAGGATATCTGCTTTGGCCACTTTTCATCAACAGAGTACTAGAAGTCCTAGACAAATCAATTAAGCAAGAAAAAGAAATAAAAGGCATCCAAACTGGAAAGGAAGAAGTAAAATTATCTCTGTTTGAAAATATGATCTAATAAGTAGAAAACTCTAAAGATTCCACACACACAAAAATGCTAGAACTAATAAATTCATCAAGGTAGCAAGAAACAAAGTCAATACACAAAAATCAGTTTCATTTCTATACACTAACAATGAGCAAACTGAAAAGGAAATTGAGAAAAAAATTCACTTAAAATGAAATTAAAAAAAAAAAAAAAAAAGAATACTTAGGAACTAACTTAACCAAGGAGGTAAATGATTTTCACACTGAAAATCACAAAACACTGCTTAAAGAAATCACAAAAGACATAAATAAATGGAAAGACAGCCCATGCTCATGAATTAGAGAGCTTAATATTGTTAATATGTTGATACAATCCAAATCAGCCTACAGATTTAATACTATCTCTATCAAAATCCCAATGACATTTTTTGAAGAAATAAAAAATAATCCTAAAATTCATATGGAATCTTAAGTAAACTCAAACAGCCAAAACGATCCTGAAAAAGAACAAATCTGGAGGACTCACATGTCCTGATTTCAAAACATGCTACAAAGCTACAATAATCAAAACACTGTAGTCCTGACATAAAGATAGACATAGAGACCAATAGAATAAAATAGAATGTACAGAAATAATATTAGGTCAGATTATTTTTGACAAGAGTTCCAAGACCATTCAATGGAGGAGACAGTTTTTTCAGCAAATGGTGCTGGGAAAATTAAACATTCACTATTAGAATAAAGTTGGACCTTTACTGAATATTATATACAAAAAATATCTCAAAATGAATTTGTGACATAAATATAAGATCTAAAACTATAAAACTCTGAGAAGAAAACAAAGGCAAAAACTTTATGACATTGTATTTGTCAATGATTTCTTGGATATGACATCAAAGGCATAGGCAACAAAAGAAAAAATAGACAAATTGGATTTTATTATATTTTTTCAGTTGTGCATCAAAAGATACTATGAACAGAGTAAAAAGAAAACCCACAAGATGAAAGAAAATATTCACAAATCATAGTTTTGATGAGGTTTTTATATCTAGAATATATGGAGGACTCCTAACACTCAAAAGTAAGAAAACAAACAGCTTGGTTCAAAAAATGGGCAAAGGACTGGAATAGATAGTTCTCCAAAAAAAGACATATGAATGACTAATAAGCTCATGAAAAGATGATCACCATTACTAATCCTTAGGGAAATGCAAATCAAACCACAATGAGATACCACCTCATGCCCATTAGGATGGCTAATATTAAAACGAAACAAAACAAATACAGAAATAACAAGTGTTGGTGGGGATGTGAAGAAATTTGGAAACCTTGTGCATTGTTGTTGTGAAACTAAAATGTTACGGCTGCTGCCAACACAGTAAGGTGATTCCTCAAAAAATTAAAAATAGAATTACCATATGATACAGCAATTCCACTTCAGGGTATATAATTAAAATATTTTGAAACAGGTCTTGAAGAGATATGTGTACACCCGTGTCCATAGCAGTATTGGTCACAATAGATTAAACATGGAAGCAGCCCAAATGTCCACTGACAGATGAATGGATAAGTAAAATGTTGTATTTATATATAATGGGATATTAGCCTAGGAAAGGAAGGAAATTCTGACATATGTTACAACACGGATAAACCTTGAAGACATTACAGTAAGTGAAATAAACCAATAGCAAAAAACCCAATATTGTATAGTTCCACTTATATGAGGTACCTAGAGTAGTGAAATTCATAGAGGTAGTTTCCAGGGACTAGGGGTAGGAAAAAATGGGGAATTATTGTTTAATGGATATAGAGTTTTAGTTTTGCAAGAAGAAAGCATTTCAGAGATAGATGATGGTGATGTTTGCATAACAGTATGGATGCATTTAATACCATTGAACAGGACACTTAAAAATGGTTAAAATGGTAAATGTTTTGTGTATTTTATCACAATAAAAAGCAATGAAAAGAGAGACAGTTTTAGTTTAATAAATTTTCTCTATCATTTGTCTATTTATTATTTCATTGAATTCTGCTCTGATTATTTCATTGTTTCTACTGACACTGAGTTTCACTTCTATTTTCTAGCTCCTTAAGGTGGAAGCTTAGATCATTAATTTTAGACCTTTTCTTTTTCTTCTAATATAAACATTTAGCCCTGTATACCTCTCTTAATTACTGCTTTAGCTTCATTCCACAGATTTTGATATTTTTTTAAATTATAGTATCAAAATATTTTCCAAATTCCTTTGAGTTTTCTTCTTTAACTCCTTTGTTATTTTAAAGTGAGTGCTTTATTTAAAAAATAATTATTTTCCATTCATCTTGTAACAGATTTGTAATTCAATGCCATTGTGGTAGAGTACATATTCCTCATAAGTACAAATCTTTGATATTCCTTTTTTTAACCCTTGGCAGATGGTCTACCTTACTGAAAACACTGTATGCACTTAGTTACCATTCTTTATTGACATCAAGAAAAATGCTTCAATACATATTAATGCACACTTATCTTTTTGATTATTCGGTCAAAATATTTCTGTATTAACATGATACTGCCAGTGGCAGGATAAGTGAGGGAGAAGAAGAGAGAGATTGAGATTGCCAGTTTAATTGTCTAAAAGACAGTGTCCATTGACAGATAAATGGATAAAGAAGATGTAGCACATACATACAATGGAATATTACTCAGCCATAAAAAGAAATGAAATTGAGTTATTTGTAGTGAGGTGGATGGACCTAGAGACTGTCATACAGAGTGAAGTAAGTCAGAAAGAGAAAAACAAATACCATATGCTAACACATATATATGGAATCTAAAAAAAAAAAAAATTCTGAAGAACCTAGGGGCAGGACAGGTATAAAGATGCAGACATAGAGAATGGACTTGAGGACAGGGGGAGGGGGAAGGGTAAGCTGGGAGGAAGTGAGAGAGTGGCATGGACATATATACACTACCAAATGTAAAATAGTTAGCTAGTGGGAAGCAGCCGCATAGCACAGGGAGTTCAGCTCCATGCTTTGTGACCACCTAGGGGGTGGGATAGGGAGGGTGGGAGGGAGACGCAAGAGGGAGGAGATATGGGGATATATGTATATGTATAGCTGATTCACTTTGTTATAAAGCAGAAACTAACACACCATTGTGAAGCAATTATACTCCAATATGATGTTAAAAAAAATAAACATATCAGCATATCCAAAAAAATTTTAAAAATTAAAAAAGAAAATAAAAGACAATACATCCATTTGGTCACTTGCAATATATGAAACTATCATTTCCCCTAATATCTCACTAACAATAATTATTATAGTTTCTTAATTTTTTTGACTACATGATGGATATAAATTTATATTGATGGATTCTTTATTTACATGTCCTTGACTGCTAGTTAAGTTTGGGATCTTTTAATTTGTATATGGTTTATTTTTTTAGCATTTCTTTGCATTGACTACTGATATACATTGGATAAGATTTTCTATTTTATTATTAATCTTTATGTATTGACTTTAATTTTATTTTTATTACATATAGTGACCCTTTAGCTCTTATATACTTGCAACCATTTCTTCCCTATCTATGTGGTCTCTTTTGCCTTGAATGATTCACAGTTCTATATATTGTTTGATATGTCTTGGAGCTGTGTGTTTGTGTGGAGTGTATTGATTATTTTACACCTGCTAAGTTTGGATCTTTTTTACAAAGGACATCTGAGTTTGACATGCTATTATCTAATTTTCATAAAATATTTATTTATTTATTTTATTAATTAGTACATTAACCTATCTGAAATTAACTTTTTTATATGATAGGAAGCATAATTCAATGGTTTTTCTTTCAGTTGGATAGGTAGCTTTGACAATATTAAATATACTTTCTTGTTCTCAATATATTGAACTTCTAGCTTTGTCTTGTATTGATTCAAAATTAATAATAAGGATACTTAATATGCTGTCTACAATGATCTGGGAGCATTTTAATATTTTTAATAATGAAGATAAAATTAATGTCAGTGTGAAAATGGTCTAAGACTCTCCTGTTTTAAATGACTAAGTAACCTAATAATACAATTCTACAATGTTATCATTATCCCCAGTTACATATTAGAAAATCCAGGAGTGAGATTTAGATCTAGTCAGACCAGTTCTAGAGATTAAATATCTAAGTACTGAATAAACACAATAAGTTATACCATTAATGCAATCTCTCCTTGATACTGATGTCAGACTTTTTTAACAGCAAAACTCTAAGCAAAAAAAAAAAAAAAAAAAAAAGGGGGGGGATGATACTAAGCTTGAAGCAATAAGATCAAACTTGAAAGATTATATTTGTTTCAACAACTGCTTAAATTGAAGACACTCTGAAGATATTGAAGGCTTCAGAAATATGAAGATGGGTCATTAATAACCCAATGAAAAATATGACATTGAGTTGAGGGGTAACTTACAGTTTTACTGTTTAAGGGGGAAATAATCAATGCCATAAAAAGGTACATGCATATGAAAAACATAAAAGCAAAATATTGACTGGGCACTGTAGTGTTAAAGTAATTAAACAAGAAGGTCATTAGACTGAAATGATTCAGTGCCTTGGAAGACTACATAAGCAAACAGAAACCTAAGCCACAGTCAACTGTAAATGTACTCTTAACCAAATAAAAATGACATTTAAAAACAACAAATCATCACAGAATTTTGTAAGGGAAGCTTTGCCAGAGGGAATAAACTGCCTTTGGATCCCTAAAAAAATTAAAAATAAAAATTAAATAAAAACAACAAATCACAAACAGCCAACTACTTTTCCCAAATAGCGCTATCACATAAGTCATAGCCAATCAAATAATTTCCTTTCTTTGCTTCTGCGTCTGTTCTATAAAAGCATTTCTCCTAGCTCCTGCTTGCGGAGTGCTTTCAGATTTGAATCTATGTCTGCTCAAAAAAATCTTGAAAAGTTTTTATTTGCCTCAGTTTATCTGTTAACAGTTTAGAAGACCAAAATTGACATCATGGTATAGTTTTATTTTGGTCCAGGATAATATAAGATTATTGATAATTTAACACATTATAATGTATTGTTTCTTAAATTTGGAGGGAACATAGAAGAAAAAATGTGGAATCTAGAGGATTCTGACAATACCCAAAAGAAAAAATACCATACATATGAGTTGTTTCATATGAATTATGGTAAACTAATATTAAACTAGCTGATTAATTCTAAGGCCTGAGATCACTGAATAACATATGACTAAAATAAATGTTTTAAATCCACCAATCAAAAAACAGATGCCCTTAGATTGAATTAGAACAAAAAAGAGAGTGGGAAGAGACAAGACGGTGGAGTAGAAGGACTTAAGCTCACCTCATCTCACGAAAACACCCAAATCACAACCAACTGCTGAACAACCATTGACAAAAAAGACTGGAACCTACCAAAAAAGATACTTTACATCCAAAGACAAACAAGAAGCCACAACGAGAAAGTAGGAGAGGCGCTTTTGCGATGTAATCAAATCCCATGCCTGCCAGGCGGGCTACCCACAAACTGGAAAATAATTCTATCACAGAGGTTCTCCCACAGGAGTAAGAGTTCTGAGGTTCGCATCAGGCTCCCAAGCCTAAAGGTCTGGTATTGGGAGAAGGAGCTCCCAGAGCATTTGGCTTTGAAAGCCAGTGGTGCTTGAGGGCAAGAGCTCCTCCACAGGACTGGGGAAACAGAGACTCCACTCTTGGAGGGCACACACAAGCTTTCACGTGCACTGGGACCCAGGGCAAAGCAGTGACTCCGTAGGAGCCTGGGCTAAACCTACTGACGGGTCTAGGAGGGTCTCCTGGGGAGGCAGGGGTTGGCTGTGGCTCATTGTGGGGACAAGAACACTTGTAGCAGAGGTCCCAGGGAATATTCATCAGCATGAGCTGTCCATTTTGGCACCGAGACCTGGCTCCACCCAACAGCCTGAAGGCTCTAGTGCTGGGACGCGTCAGGCCAAACAACCAACAGGGTGGAAACACAGCCCCACCCATCAGCAGACAGCCTGCCTGAAGTCTCCAAAGATTTACCAATGTATTGTTTGAAGTTAAGCATTTCTATTTAAATAATGCAGTGATGTTGAAAATAAGATAATGCAAAACAAAATTTTAAAAAGGAAAATACAAAATGAAAGAAAGCCTAGATAATTTTGATGTAAAAATATAAATCAAATAAAAATTTTAAAATCTTTTCTAAGGAAAAAAGAAAAATATATTTATAAAATAAAAAATGGAGAAACAAGAAACAATGATAACTAAAGCATAAATTCAAAATAAATAAGGTACAAACTGAAAAAAATATATGCAGAAAATAATATAAATCAGCAGAGTTAGATTATAACAGAGAGAAAAGCAATGTAACTTATTACATGTAACTTAATAAAACATTTAATAAGCATTGTAACTTATTAATATATAATCTAAATAATACAAACATCAATTCAGAACTAATGTGTATGTTTCTATGGAGAACAGAGCATTTACTTCTATGTAGTAGACTACAATAAAGCCTTAAGAATCCTGAAAAATCAATGCGTATGGACCAGGTGCTCTGAATGAAGCCTAATATACTTAAAAATCGCTGATGAAAACTAGAAAAAATGTTTAGAAATTCATAAAATCTTGCTGTGCATAACCCTTGAGTTAAAGTAGAAATCAGGGTGATGTTAAATAGTAAGATACAATAATAACAATAACAACAGATCTTGGACACAGTAATGCAATACTTATTGCAATTTTAAAAAGGTGTTTAAATATGTCAAACAAAACAATATGAAGTGAAAGCATTCATGCTATGCTATTAAAGAAACTAGCCAAATACCATCAGATTAATGCCTTTGCCCTCCCTCTCAAAAGAAGAAAATAAAAATAGAGATAAGGAAAGGATTAATGAGACAAAGAGCCAACTATAAAACAATATCAAAAATTAACAAAGACAAGAGCTGTTTCTTTGAAAATAATTCGATAAGAACAATAACAGTAATAACAGAACCCTCACAGGACCTAGTAAGAAAAATGGAGATACTTCCACTAAATAAAACATGGTGTGTCAAAATTACAAAAGTTCAGACACGGTAGGTACAATGTACTTAAAGTGAATTATAAACAAATATACACCAATAAAAACTGTGAAACATAGTTAAAAAATTAATTTCTACAGAATGTTAGACTTGACCAAAGAAGAAACAGAAAACTTTAATATACAGATAATGGCTAAAGAAATTGAAAATATTCATGCCATAAAAACTCTTATCTAAAATATCATAGAGAGTTCTACCTAACTTATACTTTGAAGATGAAAAATATAATTCCTGTCTGACACAGATTGTTCCAAAGAAGAGATGACTGAAGGCTGTTGAACTCATTTTACGGTGATAGTAGAAATTAATTTAAAACTGGATAAAGCCAATAGAAAAGAAATAAACAGGTGCATACATCTAATTCTCTACTCAGTGCAGTCACTGCAATATACTTGATTCATTTGGTAAAGGTTTAAAAAAACTGGACAAAGACTCTCAGCACAAGCTTTTAGTTTTATATTGTTTTGACAGATATTTGATTTGCTCTGAATTTTACAAATTAGAGGAAATCCCTTTAGAAAAAAGATACTGCTTCTATGTATTCATGTGTCATATGTTCATTATCTTTTATATTTTCTCCATGTATATTTAGCTTTGTCGTTACATCACGGAGAATTATTGTCTAGGAAATAATCGTAATGGTGAATCATTTATAATTAATGTTAATAAAGGTGCAATTTCCTAAAAGAGTATTTTGATGGTGTTTTTTTGCATTGCTTTATATTATATTACCTTTACTTCATTTTTATAATTTACACACTCATTGGGCTTAATAAAGGTGAATTTTAAACTAATTTCTTGTTTTAAAAAAGTTGACCCTGTTTTCAAGGAAGGCATTTTTGCTATAGCTTGGGGGCAAAGTCCTAACAAGGAACAACAAAAACAGATCCCTTCCCCCTGCAGAAAAAAATCCAAACAAAATAATAATCTGAAAATTTTACTTATTAATAACTATTTTTAGATGAAATCCTTTGAAAAATTTTCACATACATGTAAGAACTTTCTCAATAGAAATGTAAGAATTTTTAAGCATGAGAAAACATACGTTAAATGGTGACAAGAAGGGAAATAAAGCACATTCAGATTAACACTATTTTCTGATAATATTGTTTGGTTCAATTTTAATTAATACTCAGAAAATGTACATTCCTTAGACTGCCCTGGCATAAGCACTGAGTTGGGCATGTCCATACCACCCAGTTATTCTCTCCATGCCTAGCTGAATGCAAGCCACACTCCTTAGATCAGCAAATCGTGTGTGTCTTCACTTGTAGCAAACACATCTTTTAGACACCAGTAGTTTTCATTTTCTCATTAGATTGGCAATAGCTAAAGAGAACCTGACTCTGCCATGCAATTCCATCTTCCTGTACTGAGAGTGAAGTTCAAAACATTATCTATACAGTTTTAAAGGATTTTTTTAAGGAAAGTGTTTGCATCATTTTTGTGTTCAGCACATTTGGACAGATTCCCTGGCCTGCCAATTTCCCGTCAATGGAAATCCTCCAATAGACTCTTCACATTCAAGTGATATTTTGAAGATGCAAAATGAATCACACCAGTCTCCCATCGACAGACTTTCTATACTTGATGAATTTTAATTGAATTTGTCATTTTGAAGACAAGTAACTATAAAATTGCTTTAATACTTTAACAGGGATGGCCCTTGACAATCTCCATACACGCCGTGCCCCAATCCCTTTTGTATTTTCTCCAGACCTAAGGGCATCTTTTCTGTGCTATTTATGTGCCATGCTCTGTCCTACTACAGAGCTGAGCAACTCTATCTCACAGGGCTTTCCAAGGTGGTCTCTTTACTCATATTTTGCAATCATTTCAGTTCTTTCTTTGTCTTTCACATGCCTATAATCTCCATATGGGTTGAGACTACATCAATATTACTTTGCCATTATAGCTTCAGGGTCAAAGGTAGTAACTATTGCACTGTAGCTGTTCAATAAAACTATTCAATGAGTAATGATATACTTTTATCCATTGAGGTCAGTCATTTACTTCCAAAACTAGCGCTTTAAGCAGCTAAGAAGCATTTATTCAGTGCCTAAAGAATATATATATACTTAACCTCTGATTATTATTTTAAATATGCATGACTCTTAATCTGCCTTGTAATTCCTGCCAGAATTTTACTGTTGTGTTTAAAATTGTGAATTTTCAAGCCAGATTATAGTTCTGTAGTTTCAATAATTGTTTACTAGCTCAGCTCTTCTCTTTCATAAAGAGAGGCTGGCATTTGATTTCACTAGAGAGTAAAAACCAAATAAAATACCACTAATTCAGGAACTCTATAAGTCTAGACTTACCATATTTGGAGGGAAATTTGCAGCTAACTGTGCTTTGTCTTCAGACTTTTCTTTTGGAATACATTTATCAGCAAAAAATCTACTGTGGTAGCAGGTCATCTGATTTTCCTGATTTGGGGAAGAGAAGAACATATTTTGCATAAGATAATATTTTAAAAATCTAAAATGTTTTAAAAATGTAATTTTTAAAATAAAACAAAAATGTTTCAACATTTTTAAATGTGAAGAAGAATTTAAAACACAATATGAAGAAAATAGTGTCACAATCTGTTGCTCTCTGCAACCAAAAATCACATTTAAATATTCAATGAGTCAAGTTAGATAAACATGACATTTCTGCATAATGAAATATGTTGAATAAACCTTTCGCATGCAGATAAACCTTATAACTTAATATATACATGTATGTATACATATATATACACACATACACATATATATATCTTCTTGTAAAGGTTCTTGTAGAAAAATAATCTATATTTAATTCTTAGTTCAATTTAGTGTGTATTTGTGTACATTACTTAAGTTCTCTTGTTCTCAGTTGCCTCTTGTTAATGTGAAGATAATAGCACCACTTATCTAAAACTTTCAGATCACTGCTTAGATTTGTAAACATGTAACATGTATGTATTAATTTTTTAAGAGCAGAAATTTCTCCTTGATCCCTATAATAACTTCATGACTAAAAGGCAATTTGTACGCAGAGGCATTTCAACTATTTAGGGCTAACACTACAAGCGAAGGTTGTCTTCAATTGGTGATCTGGCATCAGATCACTGAAAACTTTGTTGGTTGGTTATTTTATTAGACCCTTTATGTAATTTCCCACCCTTTCTCTAAAGTTAATAAAAGGGAAACACCCAAATTTCTAATGAGTTGGGTGAGTTAAAATACTGTCTCTCTTATACCTTTATACTTTAATTATCATTTTACAATCTTATCTGAACTTTTCTCTATTTGTCCAGTTGAAATTTAAAAGAAATCATCTTCAAAATTTATTGATCTACTAGTTACAACCTTTTTTCATGAGTCTTCAGTATTGGTGTTTCTATGAATAATCAGTTCATGTACTTTGCTTAATTGTATTTTTTAAATTAATCTTAATTTTTTAATGTATTAAATACAGTAACTTTTCTAAACATTGTCTTTTGTTTTGCAAATATTTTTCTTAATATCATTTCCCTTTTGAGTTTGCAATGGCTTGATTCCTGGGCAGAAATATTTAATTTTATGTAGTCAAAATTACCTCTCTGTCCAATATAGCTTCAGCGTATGTTTTAAGTTGTTCTATTTTAGTTCGTATTTTGTTTGGTTATTATCTCTTTTCTTTTGAAAGGTTGTAATTAGCCAGTATATCTGAAAAACTTACAGCTATTTCTTCTTCTTTTCATGACATAATTTAGAGGTGCCATGTTAATCCATCTGGAGATTAATTTTATTATAATTTCTGTGTTGCAATGAAAAACAAGTTCTTCATCCATAACTATTCCAGCACTATTTATTAAATAATTTAGTACTACTCATTTGAAATGGTATCTTTATTATATAATAAATAATACTTTATATATGAGGTGCTATATCTGATGCTTACCAAAGATCTAATAAATTCCATTTTTAACTACTGCCACTTTATAATTTTTAATCAACTAACTTAATGCTCTATTTTAAAAGTGTCAACATATTGGAAGTTTACATTTCTATCAAAGTGACAATTGTTTTGAATTTTCTCCTATGAGTAGGTAAGGCCTTTGTCTACAATAAAATGCTCAGCGCACCTAAGTTTGATTTGTCTGCATGAAAGGTTGTTTTTTAGTCAAACACAGTCTAATTCTTTCTCTTTTCTCAGGTGACTATAATCACTTTTCATCTAGCAGTCTCTAATCGAATAATAGGTTCATTATTTTTAACAATATTTAGATTTTTCATGTTAAAATGCCGAAGAACATAATACCATTACATTTACCTTTATACACAGTAGAGTAACATGACCATCTAGTTGAAACTATTACTAAGTGCAAGCACTTTCCTGTAGATTACACAATTAAGACCTGGAACCTGTGCCTTGCTCTTTTAATCCTACTGAGATTCTCACTTCACACCTCCTTAATTCATCTTTTATGAACCACTAGATCCCCTAAGTCCTTTCTATTAATTATAAAGACTGTTTATACTCTCAAGACTTTTTAACAACTTTAGTATATAAATTTTAGAGTGTTTTAATGATGATAAAAAGTAATAATAAGTCTACATAGCAATCAAAATTTTTATGGGTGTGGAATGTAAGTGCTTAAAACACATTGTCCATTTTGTGATAATTTACTGCTTAGGATATTCTACTTGCTTTTTAGAAAGCAAGTTTTCTCTCTTTAATTTATACGAATCTCCCTAAATATTGAGGAAAGTTTGAGTCAAGGTCATTTCTATCCTTGCTGTTCTATTATTTTAGGAAAGAATGATTTGAATATAAAATCTGGAATTACAGGGACTTCCCTGGTGGTGCAGTGGTTAAGAATCCACCTGCCAATGCAGTGAACACAGGTTCGAGCCCTGGTCCAGGAAGATCCACATGCTGCTGAACAACTAAGCCCGTGCACCACAACTACTGAGCCTGCACTCTAGAGCCCACGAGCCACAACTACTAAGCCCATGTGCCACAACTACTGAAGCCCACGTGCCTACAGCCCGTGTTCTGCAACAAAGAGAAGCCACTGCAATGAGAAGCCCGCACACAGCAACAAAGAGTAGCCCCCACTCACTGCAACTAGAGAAAGCCTGCACGCAGCAGTAAAGACCCAATGCAGCCAAAAATAAATAAATAAATTTATTAAAAAAAATAAAATCTGGAATTCCATAAACATGAGTCAATAATTAGATGCAAAATTATATGATATTCCTTCTTATTTAGTCTTAAAATTCATGTATTTTACTTAAAAATATGAACATTATAAAAATTATTAAATTGTTTTCTCTGTCAATAGATTTTCTAGTTATCATGTACTGATCATTTAGCAAAGACAGCCCCTTCCTTAAATGTCATATTATTCCACTGTTCCTTATTCTTCTGAAAGGAAGATTTGTACACAAAAGCACTGGCTACCTCAGGCTAACACCTAAAGTGACCACTCACACAGCCAGTAGAGAACATGGCATTGTAATCTTTGGACATACCTAATTTATTGATACATTATCAAAGAAATTAAGCTTGCATAAGCTGAGTTGTGTTTGAAGTACAACTTTTAACTCAATTATCTTCAAGTGCTTGAATAAAAGAAATATACCCAACTTTTCCTAATATTGATATATTTCTTCTTATGTCTTTATCAATTCCTATTGCTTCAACATGAGACTGAATACATATCAGAGTTTAAAATTATTGTAAAATTCCCAAGAAATATATACATATGTTATTTCAATATTCTGTATGCATATGTATGCATAATCACGTTTAAATCATTATGCTATATAGGCCTAATTCAATTTTTAAACACAAGAATAAAAAAATTGTATGTATAATTGTCATAATTTTTTTCAATAATTAGTACACAGAAACATCTATTCATAGCTACTAAATAAAAAATAAGAACATGAAAAAAGACACATATGTAGATAAATATTAAATTAAATAAACCAATGTCCTCATAAAAGTCTGTTTAGATACTCCAAATTAAAATTACTTTTCCCCAAACTTCTTTTTTATTATAACAATTTAATTATTATATACCATTAATTGCTGTTTGTTCCTACTATTATTACATTTGTTCTCCGAATAAATCAAGACCTTCCTTTTTATTTTCATGCTTCTTCCTCTGCCTAAACTTTTCTTTTTTCCGTTGTCATATTTCTGTAGGCATTAGCCTGACTAACCCTCACTTGTTCATCAAACTGCAGCTTAATATTACCTTTTTTGATTCCCTCAGTTTACATTTTTCTTCTTAAAAGTTAGGGAGCATTTTCCTGTTTTCCTGGAGAAGGAAGGGGGCACTAACTACATCATGTCAACCTAAGTATGGAAAGTCCCATGAGGAATGCATTTATTTACAGGGGACCAGGCTCTCATGCCTTGGTTAGATGATATTTGAGCCCTGTAGTGGGGTATAGTGAGTCCTAGTGGAAAACAACATTTACCCCAAGAAGTCTTCAGTTATATACAAAGAAAGAGAGCGAATTCTGTGACTTGCTTTGGAAATCTAAAGATGAAGGCAGGTAGCTTTCTCTGATTGTACAGTCAGGAGAGAGGGCAGCGTTGTAACGTTATACACTGGCCTTTTGGCTGGACGAGTAGATTTCTAGATTGTGATTAATTTGTATCTTATGAATTTTAGAAAATACAGTCTGCAATTTCCAGAATAAGAATCCATATTATTTTGTTAGGACACTATTAGAGATTCTGTTAGCTTTTTTTTTTTTTTTGAAATTTCATATGAATGCTTATAATGAACACTTTCTTATATTATTCTTTTCCTGTGCTGTTTTAATCCATTTAATAATCACAGTTATAGAATGAGTTGAGCGACTTTCATGTTATATTTCTTACTTATCTCTTAAAATGTATTTTCTCATCCTTGGAATTTTACTCACCATTTGGTTCTAGAATATTTTTGTGTAGGAAGTAATTTACATGTATTTCAAATTAAATAACTTGTTTACTATTCATACTATCGTGAGGAATTCAGCAACCTTACGTAGTAATATATCCCTGGTGGAAGAGATGGTAAGATATTCTAACCTGTGACCACTTGCATGGGTTAAGTTTTAAGGTAGTTTTTCCAGGGGGTAGATTTTCCCTGAACCACATTTAACTGCTAAATAACCAAAATTGCTGAGCCTGAATCCACAGAAGCTCTGTTAACAAGTCCCCATGTTGCTTCTTTCCAACAGCCTTTAACCTCTTACTGATGCACAAAATAGAAGAGGTTAGAAGATGGGCATGTTAGCAAATCTGCACCTCCTACTCTGGTGCCCCTTCCCCCTTCTCTGCTTGACATCACCTTTGTTTGCCTCATCTGGTGCTGGGCCTCTACTGTTTTTCCTGGACATTTTCCATTTTACCTATAGCTCAGAGCTCTTTTCCTTCTCAGAGAGATGTGACCACCTCTCAATCTCTCTACTGGTTTATCCCAATTTTTATTTTGTGTGTGAGTGTGTGTGTGTGTGAGTGTGTGTACCCTCTTCCTTCTACTCATATGTGTCTACATGATTGGGTTTGGAATGGAGCACACCAAAATTATTGATATATTTTTATTAAGGGATTAATATTTTACTGAGGGTAATCACTAAAATACAAAAGCAAGAGATCTGATGGGTCCCCAGATTACTAAATACACTTATTTTTAGTATGTGATTAAAAAAAAAAAATCTCTGCAGTTCACTTATATTGCTTTGAGAATTTTAGTTGGAAAACAGTCTGGAAATCTGACAGGAATAATCTTTCACATTATTTTTTTCACTCTCTAACTGGCAAGATCAGAAATGCCATGAAAAGTAGACTGTCGCACAGTATATTTTCTACTTCAGCTGGTTTCTGAACTCGTACAGACACACAGTCATACGCCTGATATATAAAATCACATTCTCAAAAGCTAAAGGGGAAAGAGAGGGGGGAGAGAGCTGCATTCAATTATCTTCCAAGCTTTGTCCAAAAATTAATTGATTTAAGAGATAATAACACTTGGTAAATTAATCTTTTTTTTTTTTTTTAACTTATAAGGGGGCTAACAAAGTGAACAGAACAGAATGTATTTTCTCACTGCTGTTTCCGCTCTTTATTGTAAAAATAACCAAACCAACTCAAATTTTCGATAAAATGCAAATTCAGTTTCTGAATATGGGAAAGCCTATTAAGTAATTCAGTCCACATGCTAATTTAGCTTTTAAATAATTAAGATATGTACAGAGGGCGATAGCATAATACCAACATATTATTTCAGTGCTCACCTCATTTCATTTCATTTTACTCTAGGCATAATTA
The DNA here is from genome assembly GCF_965194825.1 of Balaenoptera physalus. Classification (NCBI taxonomy): domain Eukaryota; kingdom Metazoa; phylum Chordata; class Mammalia; order Artiodactyla; family Balaenopteridae; genus Balaenoptera; species Balaenoptera physalus. The sequence continues at coordinate 8,414,718 of NC_138882.1, forward strand.
AGTCTAGATAGCACACTTCATGTGTTTTGTGGGGCATTGAACTGGTAGCATATGAGAGAATCATGACCATTACTGCTGCTGCTTCTGACAGAGTGGGAAGATAATAGGCCAATCTTCCCTCTCGATGACTCCTGCCTGGCCAGAGATGATGAGCGAGAAGAGGAATTGAATCATTTTAAAAGAGGCATTTGTGCAGAATGGAGAGTGAACTATCAATTGAATTGTACTTGACAGAAAATGGTACTTTTGCCTTTGGGCATCTTTTTAAGAGTAAGAACAAAGTTATATTTAATACCTTCTTGATTTCATGCAATGAACATTGAATTTTCCCAAATGTATATCAGAATATATGGTATCTTGGTGTCAGTGTTATTATCATAGATAACTTCATAGAAAAGAGAGACTATAACCACATTTAAGCTAATTTCCTGGGATTGAGTTTCCTTATATGAAGGTAATATCACTGACAAGACACAGAGGAATTTCCACAACACTGAATTACAAAGATGTAGGAAGATACTCAAGTTCCCAAATAAAATTTAAAATACATGTCAATTAAACTCTCATTTCATAAGTTAGTCATGAAAACACAGGCTGTTTCCCTGAACTACAAAATATCATTAATGCTATTTATGTGTCAATGGTTTTCCTTATCTATTGAGTATGAAAAATAAAAGCTCTTTCTACATCTTCTGAAAGACCATAAGATAAACTACCTATATTATATTTGTGTTTTTCTAGTGCTTTGAAATTCCACTGCTTTGCTAAATTTTCCATTGTCTCGGCTTGCTGTTTTGGGTTTTGTTTTTTTGTTTTGTTTTCTTAATAAATAGAACGTTGTATAATTTTTCAATTATTTTTCTTTCAACGTAAATTAAACAGTCTATTCATGGCAGGAATTATAAACATGTATGTCAGAAATAGTGGTAAGAGATACTGAATTGGTAGTAATTGTTTTACGGTTATAATCATTTTGGTTTATTGTTTTATGGTTATAATCACTTTGGTTTAGGACGGCTTCAGGTTATGTATGGTAAAATCCATAAGCATAAAACTAATTTACACTTATACATAACATGTGAAGTTTTTTCTGAGTCAGTAAAAATATTATTTGTTATAAAGCCAAAATATTCCAAAATAGGATTTTTAATCACAAAATAATATGGAAGTTAATCTGAATAGATATACCTTGACTGTTGAACCCCTTCCTCTATACATATGTAAAAATATATATGTATTTGGGGGTGAAGTGGTGGGGGGGGCACATGGGTGTATGTACTGATGTTGTGGATTCATAAGTAAAAAAGGAACTTTTTTTCTTTTAAAAAATATTTAAATCCCTTTGTGATGAGCCTAGGTAGTCATTACAGTCCTTGAGATATGCCCTTCCCTTGTGCAGAGAGACTTGGTAAGAATTTGAAGTTACTAGCTTAAATATTCCAAGATATGGAGGGGACAGAGAGAGATGTCAAGGGAATGAAAAAAAAGTTGCAATCTGAAAGTGTTTTCTCAGTATTCATCAACTACAGGTAGCATTCAGGGCTCTGTAAAAGATGAAAACTTGTGTCCTTCACGTGGGGTAGGGCTTTAAAAATATACATAAGCCTTTGGAGGCTAAACATCAGGGCTACAGTCTTGAAAATAGCTGTAATGGGCCATTGTCATCGAGGACAGGACAACTGTGACCGTATATCATGGTGGACAGCAGAGCCGAGCAAGAACCTGGGATGGAGAGCTGTAGAGAGCAGGAGGCAGTTTTCCTGGTAATACGCTTCAGAGAAGAAAGGAGGGAAAAATAATAAATACTGTACTTTTAGCTAATCTTTATCAGTGTAGAGCAGAGTCATGCTTAATTTTACATTCTAAAAGAAGTGATCTTTATACTACAAACATTTTTTCTTCTGTTACACCAGTTTCAGAATAAAAATTAATCTTTGTCCATATAAGACTAATCTGTGATCTTTAGCCAATTCCCTCTGTTCGAATTTTCATCATGATCAATTGCTTATTCTCACTTCCTTCTCTCTTTTCAATGTTGCCTTTCAATAATAGAAACTTAGACCAAGCTATGAACATCCTGAAATATCTGGTTATTTTTTGTTTGTTTTTTTTCCCTCTTAAGGGTGTTTCATGTGTGTTTCCATAAGAATTTGTAACTGATCATGGAAGATTAATTTAATATAATTTTAACCCAGAAGATTCCTTTATTTGTATTCATTATGATAGTGCTACTAGTCAATTTATAAACATGTATACCTTCTATTTATTAGTATATGTAACCCTAGGCCCTTTATCTTTCAAATTGAACTCATAATCTATCAGATCTTCCATACTGACAAATATAAAATTAATGTATCGGTTCTGCAACTATGTGTTTTGGCAAAATGTCCTGAAAACCATTTTTCCTTTAGTTATTGAAAAATTCATTAATAAATTTATATATTTAGAGGGGTTGTCAAAGCTTTAAAGCACTTCTAAAGTCAACTCAGAAAGAAAGTCACAGGGTTTTTTAAAGATTTTATAGAAGAAATTCCTAACTCACTTATCAATTAATTTGAATGCTTATACATTTATTCCTGAGTTTAACTGTCTCTAAATAAATTATTCTAAGTGTCTGTTCTATCTCTTTATGCTTCAAATTATTCCCTTTTCTGTCTTCTGGGTAGATAGAAAATTATCAGGCATTATTTAAATCCCACTATTCTACTTGAAATCTGCTAAGTCATTCTTCAATGGAAGGTTAAAAAATATAAACATATATTTTATATATATATATAAAATAAAACATTTATATAAAATAAAACATATATATCAAATACAACATTATGATTTAGGGAAGCTACCAATGGCGTTATTTGGGAATTGAAAAATTATGTAGTAAAAGAAGAGAATTTATCATTCCACTGAGTCATCTGAATATGTGATTATCATTTATGAGCCTTTAATTACATTACTCATCATGATCGACAACAAATGGTTGAAAATCTGTTTTGAATAACACTGTAGGTGGGTGTGAAAAACATACTAATCATTGTGGCAATAACTTGCACTTGAATAGGACTAGAATTTTAATCTTGTTCTATTGAGAAATTCAGATTTGATAGACTTATTCTGTTTGAGGTACAAAATGATATAAGCAATATTAGATATTATTCCTGGTTGACAATAGTTATTAGAAAATATGCATATTTGGTTAGTGAGAGCTCGAAGAAAATTTGTGGTCACGCATACATTTATAGTGTGAACCGCTATGATAATATAAAAACAAAAAAATCAGTTTTAACCACAGACCAAGCAAAATAAAAGTTCTGCAAGGATCTATCTCTAATTAGTGAACTAAGGAGCGAATCAATTATTTTATTTTATAAATCTTAAAAATCTATGTAAAGTTTTACCAAGAAAGATCTTTTATATATAGTATATATCCACAACTCCTTTTCCAAATCTCTTAAATCCCAAAAGTTCTAGAAACAAACATAGTCATATGGTCCATTAGTGGAAATCTTGTGTGAATTAGCATGAGTTTACTCATGATCTTTATGTATTTCAGTGTGATTATATATATGTTTTGTTGAAAATATGTTAACATATGTGAAAATAGGTTAATTTAGAGTTGGGACTGTATGTACTCATTAATTTTATAAATCTGAAAATTCTAAATTCTGCAAGACATCTGCCCTGAGAGGTTTCTGATAAGTAACTATGGACATAAACAACAAGAAACACTAGTTTATATACCTTCTGTCCATTTTGCAATGGCTTATTTAAAAATAACTAAATGTCTCAATAATATAATATTTAACTGCATTGGACTTAATGAATATAAATTTCCATATGTCCCAATAAGCTGGCATTGAAAACAAAACTTTCTACCCCTTCTCATGATACCAATCACTTGGCCAAAATGGTACTAGTTTATACCGATGTCTTGGCCAATTATTATTTTTTTAATTATTTTTTATTGGAGTATAGTTGATTTACAATGTTGTGTTAGTTTCTGCTGTACAGCAAAGTGAATCAGTTATACATATACATATATCCACTCTTTTTTAGATTCTATTCCCATATAGGTCATTACAGAGTATTAAGTAGAGTTGCCTGTGCTATACATTAGGTTCTTACTATTTATCTATTTTATATATAGTAGTGTGCATATGTCAATCCCAACCTCCCAATTTATCCCCCGCCCTTTCCCCCTTGGTAGCCATACATTTGTTTTCTACATCTGTGACTCTATTTCTATTTTGTAAATAGTTCATTTGTACCATTTTTTTAGATTCCACATATAAACGATATCATATGATATTTGTCTTTCAAAATAAAGACTTATTTAAAATAAATGGCATTATCTCATTCCTTTTTATGGCTGAGTAATAGTCCATTGTATATATGTACCACATCTTCTCTATCCATTCACCTGTCGATGGACACTTAGGTTGCTTCCATGTCCTGGCTATTGTAAATAGTGCTGCAATGAGCATTGTGGTACATGACTCTTTTTGAATTATGGTTTTCTCAGGGTATATGCCCTGTAGTGGGATTGCTGGATCATATGGTAGTTCTATTTTTAGTTTTTTAAGGAATCTCCATACTGTTCTCCATAGTAGCTGTACCAACTTACATTCCCACCGACAGTGTAGGAGAGATCTATTTCCTCCACATCCTCTCCAGTATTTATTGTTTGTAGATTTTTTGGTGATGGCCATTCTGTCCAATTATTAATTGGGCTCCTTTCACTCTCAGAAATATCATGATTCTGATTATAAATTAAACATCTTCCTCTTCCTTCCACTCCTTGACACCCTTCATTCTGTCCGTCTCCCCACTTCCACATCCCAGTGCTGGGAAAATCCCACTCTGCTTTCAGGATTCCCCATATCTAGGAAGCTGCTTAGGACTGTCCAGACACATGATTAATTGAGGGGAGAGGGTTTCCAGTGTTAAGCCACATATTCAATATAAGCGAAGTTATTCATTGTTCTTTTTAAGATTAAAAAAAAAATAGGAACTCATATATTTTAGCACCACAATAGATCACTGTGAGCATTTCATGGATTCCTCTTCGATCTGGGTAAATATAGGTTTGGGGATGGAACCAGGGGAAGAAGAAAGTGGGCAGAGAATCAATGGCACAACATTCTGTGCCTGAAAATGGGGCTGACTTCTCACTTTGTCGTATGATTTTTCCTTTTATGTTCTATACCACATTTTAGTGCAGTTGTATATACACAGATTTATAGAAAATCTTGAATTTTAAGTGTAGGTAAGGCAAGTTTCCCTTGTAGTTCAACTCAGTCAATTTTCTTTCAAAGCATGCTCCAAGACACCTGGTCACCTTCTGCTTTACTCTGTATCTAAATGCATGTGGATGACTTTAAGATGTATTTAGGTTCTGTGAAAGTATACATATTTAGCTGTATGCCAATTTCCCAACCATTTTTATTCCCTTAGAGTCACTGTTATACTAATGTTATATTACATTTTTTGTAAAATATTGCATTACCAGTATTTTTGTTACAACAAGACAATCGTAACTATTGACAATACAGTAACTTTATTTCACTTCTTTCTACTTTTTGTTTGTTAGGAAAGAATTTGATCCTATATAAAGACAACATTTCTCTAAGCAAATAAAATTATTGTTTCCTCTAAAACTTTACAAACTGACCACCTCTCCCCAAAATAACTTAAAAATCAACCTGCCTTGGGCAAATACATGCTGTTTACTTCTGTTCTATTTCAGTCTGACCACGTGTAATAGATGAATTGTGAATCTGGATCTGGAGGAGTTCCCTTAACAGATGTGAGTGAACCGATGAGCAGTCAGAGAAAGTTTAGAAATTATATAATCAACAATATCTTCATGACCTTTAGAAGTACCACTTACCAATTAAATCATGATTTTGTGACCTTGGAAGTTATTACGAAGTAACTTTATGTATTTATGAAGTTACCTTAAAATAGCACTCACACAAGTAGAGAAGATTTTTCAAATTGGATTATTGCTCTGATTTCTGTTGAAGAAAATGTTATTTTTACAGGAATCTATTTGGGTTTCTTATTGATATAAATATGAGTTTCTAAAATCTATCTTGTTAAAAATCATGGCCTCCTTAGAGTATATCATCCATTAGAGGCAAATGCAAAATTCTTTAGAGGAAATACATGTTCTTGATATATTTTTAAAATTCTTTAAATATATATTGCTAACTTTTAATTTTATTATGCTCCTTTTTAGAACACATAGGACACCAAAAAGATTTTTCTCTGATGGCTGTTTGCTGTGTAGATTTTCCTGTTTATGTGCCATTTCCGCATTGGAGCTAAATCAAATGTACATACATAATTTGAAGACTCAATTCAGTGCTTGTTCAGGCTGAAAACTGTATGCATTTAGATAAGCGGGAACAAGGAACTGGAGGGAAAATAACCTTGGCAATTGTCTTCTGTTTGCTAAAGCAATATGTTTAGTTAAATCAAAGAACCCTTATTATGAGTTTTCAATTTCTCTTTAACATAAACATACAAAGAAAATATATTTACAGAATTAATATTTTTAAAATATTGATTTGGCTGAATTTATTTATTTTTACCATAAAATTTGAAAGATGATCCCACTAATAACTGTATGAATGAAGAAAAAAGATTTGACCCCAAAACATTTTGCTTTTATATTTCTACTTAAATGGCAGAATGTATAAAACAATATTTTTCTTTTTAAGCTAAAAAAGTTCTTATAAAAAAAGTAGTCGTGTAATTTAGTAAATAAATGTTTAGAATTTGAGTCAGGCGATCTGCTTTTTATTCAGTGCCTAAGTGAACTGGAAATGACATTTTGTCTTCTCCTCATTTTCAACATGCAAAACAAACATTGGGGAGGGTAAATGCATAATATATTTTAAAACAGATTTGAAACATTTCGACATGCAATGAGGTGACATTAACTCCAAATAATGGTTATGTCAAGTGTTCAATATGACCCTTCCTTTTTCTACTAGAAAAAATTGTTTATATTTTTAACAGCAACTACAGCAAAGTTGAGGCTAGCTTAATCTTCAATAAATAAACAAAACTGTTATTTAATATAAAATATCTTACTTTGTGGAACACAAGCCTATTTAGTAGCAAACTAAACTATAATAATTATAACTCAAACAGCACTCCTAAATGGTAATGAAGAATTCTGGTTATTAATTTGTTAAACAAACTTTTTTTTTTTTAATCGAGACCAGAATCTCATGGGACTGACTTTCAAGAACTAAGATGACATTAATAAAAATTTAATCAATACACATAAATGTACAACAGTGATTGGGGCCTGATTTCAGAAGAGTAATCATGCAAATCTGCATTCCCAGTATAATCTGCTAACCACTCACCTATGACCTATATTTTTTCAGGATGAAATGGTAATATTTGGAGATTATATATATATATATATATATATATATACTATATATATATATATATATATATATATATATATATCCTGTTTGGATAACAGGATGAATTTTTATTTTATTTGTAAATCCTCTTACCAATGTAAAGGACACTCCTCTTTGGGATAGTTGTAAAGCTTGACCCATTTTCAAATACAAAATTCCTTGCTGCTCTCAGTTAATTCAAACAAATAAATAAAGCAAATTATTACCACCACCACCAACAACAACAACAAAATTATTTCAATAGCTATTTTCTCTCCAAACTAAGGTTTAAATTAAAAGTGTTATCTTTTATGTCTTAAATTTGTTGGCAGGTAGAAAACTGAAAACATTTAATTTACTTTAAAAAGACTGTCTAATAATTGTGGGGTTTTTAAAAATATGGATATGGAAAGATACTGTTGATATAGAATCTAAATTAGATTAATGTTAATAAGCATTTTGATGTTATTCTTGATGTAGTTTGTTGTTCCATATGGATAAGTTATTTTCTGGTATTCATGCCAATGTGAAATCCAAGGAACCTTTCAGGCCAGGGTCATTAAAATAATCTGATAACCTTTAATCATCATGTGCAACATTATGCCACTTAACAAAAATTGAGTTGAAATGCATCATTAGGCAGATACTATATATAGCTGGTATTTTTCTTATTTGTACAAAGTTAATAACAAATGTTTTACTGGCTTACATACAAAATTAAGAATAATGATGTTATGGGACAAATCAATGTTTTTAATGGAAGGTAATTTCAAAAAAAGAATATATATTTGTGCAGGGAAGCATAAGGGGCAGATAATAGGTCTCATTAAATGTTGGCTTCTGGAAGCCAGGGTTTCTGTAACAGCTTTATAGTTTATCCCCCTTAGTCCATATCATTGTTACTACTTAAAATTCCAAGGTTCAAATGGATCTTAAGTCACTCATTTGATAGTTCTATTTTGTTTTACACATTCTTTTTTTTAAATTTAATTTAATTTATTTATTTTTTATACAGCAGGTTCTTATTAGTTATCTATTTTGTACATATTAGTGTATACATGTCAGTCCTGATCTCCCAGTTCATCCCACCACCACCACCCCCCACCACTACACATTTTTAAGTGATCATAAATCCATAGCTTAAAACATCTCTGGTGATGGTGAAGTCAGTATTTGTTAAAGCAGGTTATCTATATTCCCATGGCAAAATACATACTTAATAAGTCTTTTGAGTTGAATGAAATAATTGATTAACTATCAATATATTAACATTCTAATCTATGGGAAAGGGGACATCTATGAAAGTCACAAATTCCCTCATGTTGTTTTGAAGATTCTCTGTTTAAGATTTCTTACCTCACACTCAAAATGGATTAAAGACCTAAATGTAAGGCCAAACACTATAAAACTCTTAGAGGAAAACATAGGCAGAACACTCTATGACATAAATCACAGCAAAATCCTTTTTGACCCACCTCCTAGACAAATGGAAATAAAAACAAAAATAAAAAAATGGGACCTAATGAAACTTAAAAACTTTTGCACAGCAAAGGAGACCATAAACAAGATGAAAAGACAACCCTCAGAATGGGAGAAAATATTTGCAAATGAAGCAACTGACAAAGGATTAATCTCCAAAATTTACAAGCAGCTCATGCAGCTCAATATCAAAAAAACAAACAGCCCAATCCAAAAATGGGCAGAAGACCTAAATAGACATTTCTCCAAAGAAGATATACAGATTGCCAACAAACACATGAACAAATGCTCAACATCACTAATCATTAGACAAATGCAAATCAAAACTACAATGAGGTATCACCTCACACTGGTCAGAATGGCCATCATCAAAAAATCTACAAACAATAAATGCTGGAGAGTGTGTGGAAAAAAGTGAACCCTCTTGCACTGTTGGTGGCAGTGTAAATTGATACAGGCACTATGGAGAACAGTATGGAGGTTCCTTAAAAAACTAAAAATAGAACTACCATACGACCCAGCAATCCCACTACTGGGCATATACCCTGAGAAAACCATAATTCAAAAAGAGTCACATACCACAATGTTCATTGCAACACTATTTATAATAGCCAGGACATGGAAGCAACCTAAGTGTCCACTGACAGATGAATGGATAAAGAAAATGTGGCACATATAAACAATGGAATATTACTCAGCCAGAAAAAGAAACAAAATTGAGTTATTTGTAGTGAGGTGGATGGACCTAGAGTCTGTCATACAGAGTGAAGTAAGTCAGAAAGAGAAAAACAAATACCATATGCTAACACATATATATGGAATCTAAAAAAATAAAAAAAGGTTCTGAAGAACCTAGGGGCAAGACAGGAATACAGACGCAGACATAGAGAATGGACTCACGGACACGGGGAGGGGGAAGGTTAAGCTGAGACGAAGTAAGAGAGTGGCATGGACATATATACACTACCAAATGTAAAATAGATAGCTAGTGGGAAGCAGCCGCATAGCACAGGGAGATCAGCTCAGTGCTTTGTGACCACCTAGAGGGGTGGGATAGGGAGGGTGGGAGGGAGACGCAAGAGGGAGGAGATATGGGGATATATGTATATGTATAGCTGATTCACTTTGTTATACCGCAGCAACTAACACACAATGTAAAGCAATTATATTCCAATAAAGATGTTTTAAAAAAGTCTACAAAATTGTATGTGTAAACAAAAATGACAACAAATACATGTGTACAGAAGAATGAATGGAAGAAAATAAAGAAAATGTTAATAATCAAATAAAACAAGGGGGATTACAATTAGAGTGTGAAAGTTTTAATATGATGTAATATATACTAGTTATGTTTGCTGATTTGGTTTAATATGTTTTGCTGATCATTTATTCTGTTAACCTAGCTTTAAATAAATGGGCTTGTATTTTTTAAAAAAAAGATTTCTCACATCATTTCTCTATGTATTTTAAGTATTTCAGAGAGAGAGAGAGAGAGAGAGAAACTGACATTCTGTCTTGACCTATTGATCCTATTAAATGCATCTGAATGGAACTCAGGTCCACCAAATTTTCTTTTTTAATGGAATTAACGGGCTTGAAAAGAGTTACCAAAGATTTCAAGTACTTCCCTATCTTGTCTATAAGTTGATGATACTGATGCCGTCAAACAATTAAATACTATTCAGATCATTTTAAAAAAACCAACAGAGACTTTTAGTTATCGTTCCAGTTAGAATAAGATCATTAATTAGCTAACTAATTATTACCTACAACAACCTTGCAGAAATACTGTTATAAAGAAACAGTGAAAGACCAAGTATATAGCCCAATGAGACGCAAAGCTCTCTGGCTGACATAGCAGAAGATAAGACATGCCCTTACCAACCAGTAGTCAAATCTCACTATCTCCAATGTAATAATAAAATATTCCTCTTACTCTTCTATGATTGTGTGCTTGAAGCAGAAGGCAGTCTAGAAAGTTTATAATTATTGTCCAGTGATTGGCTCACAAGAAGCTGAGGTATGAAGAGTCCACTGCAGTCATTATTTAAAAAACTATAGGGACTTCCCTGGTGGCGTTGTGGTTAAGAATCCGCCTGCCAATGCAGGGGACTTAGGTTCGAGCCCAGGTCTGGGAAGATCCCACATGCTGTGGAGCAACCAAGCCCGTGCACCACAACTACTGAGCCTGTGCTCTAGAGCCTGTGAGCCACAACTACTGAGCCCGCACACCACAACTACTGAAGCCCACGCGCCTAGAGCCCGTGCTCCGCAACAAGAGAAGCCACCGTAATGAGAAGCCCGCGCACCGCAACGAAGAGTGGCCCCTGTTCTCCACAACTAGAGAAAGCCCGCACGCAGCAACGAAGACCCAACACAGCTAAAAATAACTAACTAACTAAATAAACACTATAACAATTGCAACATTGTAATAATTAAAAACTAGAAGTAAACCTGTCCACATGCATTCATGTAGAATAAAGACCCATACATCTATTAATTTAAAAATGTAAATTAAGAGAAGGTTTATAGAATAATTGAATTGTGGCACAAAGAAAAGTTTAAAGGGGGTCTTATTGAGCAAGTAGCCAACTCTGTGGGGTGTGGAAAACTTGGTGTTTTAATTAATTATATATCTTTCTGCACTACTTGAATTGTTTTTGACTTTAATACTTATTATCATAGAAATTGAGAATAATTCTCTTAACATAAAGATTATCACTGAATACACACAGAGGGACAGAGTTTGTGCTAATGGAAAGATAATACTATGGATCAGGTTTAAATAGAATATTTTAAAGCTCAGCATTTATGGTGTCACTCCGTGACTCTGGAAAGGTGAAAGCTTTAAAAATTTTAAAACATGCTTCTGTCTCAAGAAAATGAGTTAAACATCAGTACTTTCTGGTTGCTACGAGCTCAGTCATAGCTTTTTAGAGATGTGACAGAGATTTTTACCAAATTAATGTGACAGACTAATCTGATTGAAAAATTAACACTATTCTATTTTCATACGTGTCGACTTATCCGAATCGATGAAAGAATATTTTTTCTCCCTCTCACAAGAGAATAGCCATGATATCACATCCTAAAATTCTTGTCTTTTTCCTGACTTCTTATGCATCGGGAAGTGTTAAAAAGCACTTTTTTTCTTTACAGTATAAGCTAGAACTTTCAAACTTGAACAGGAAAAAAAATATTTTATATATAAAAATAGTTTTTCACACAATTATAATTTAAGTTTAAATAAATCTATTTTTTCTAATATAGACGTTGTAATAAGATACATATATGAATATATTTACACTTAAAAGTGATTAAATGAATGAAATATGACAAGTTTTCTGGACTAAGTATTCTAGATTGAATACGCATTGGGATTTTTGGAAAATTTCCAAATTCCACAGGATGGTGGATGCAGATGTAAATGACTAAAGCCAAGCCTGAATGGTGTGTGTTGGTTCAGTTTTATATATTTTTATTTTTTAATTAAGTAAAATTCTAGTGAAATGCACATATTTTAAGTGTAAATTCTGAGTCTTGAAAAGCATGTACACATGTGTAACTAACACAACAATCAAGATATAAAACATATTCTCAAGCTATATATATATGTGAATATACATATACAACCATATATATGTATGTGTGTGTGTGTATATATATATATATATATATACATACACATATACACACACACACTTACACAATGGAACATTATTCAGTCAAAATAGAAAAGGAAAATCCTGCCATTTGCAAATACATGAGTGAAACTGGAGGGCATTATGCTAAATGAAATAAGCCAGACAGAGAAAGACAAATAATCGTTTTATGCAGAACCTAAAAAAAAAAAAAAAGAACTCACAGAAATAGAGAATAGAACAGTGGTTGCCAGGGCCTGGGTGTTGGGTGTAATATGGAGAGGTTGGTAAAAGGATATAAATTTCAGTTATACGATGATTAAGTTCTATGGATCTAATATGTCACATGACCACTGTAGTTGATAACACTGTTCTATAATTGAAATTTGCTTGGAGAATAGAACTTAAATGTTCTCATATACACACACAAAGTACATATTTGAAGTCATAGATGTGCTAATTAACTAGATGGGAGCATGTATTAACCCGAATAAAATATATTTTTAAAATGATCACAATACTTCAACAAAAAGATATACAAATTGTGAGAAAGCAGTGTCTGGCAATGTTACTAATTGGTGAAACTTTCATGGAAATTACATTCTAATATTTAGCTATAGCTAAAAGGCTAAAATAGTACAAAAATATGCCTAGACGGCCCAGCTTTTCCTTGACGTACACTTACTTGGAGAGTTAAATCAAATCAGAAGATAGTTTGTTGGACACATGGAAGAGTAATAGCTAACATTAATTGAACTCTTACTAAGTGCCGTGTCCTAGGTGCATTTAAATTTTATTTAATCATCACAATAATCTTCAAAGTTAGAGACTATTATTATCCTCATTTTATAAGCGAGGAAACAGAAGCACATAGTGAGGAAGTTTCCCAAGGTCCCAGAGCTAGAACACACAGTGGAGCCAGAATGCAGATTTCAGGTCCCTCAGGACCCAGAGCCTGGGCTCTTGGCTTCTGAGTCATGTCTCATCCCTATTTCCAAATAACATTCTTCACTTAAAGAAACAAGGGCTCCTGCATAATACGTGTAATTTAGGGCTTGGATAGGGAAAGTACAAGAACCTGAAACACTGTGTTTGAACAGAAAGCAAGAAAAGGCTCAAAGAGTCAAAAGGACATGAAAGTCCATCAGGAAGGGCCTCTGCTGGTAAATCTGTGACCCCTTAAATATGAAAATGAATAGAAATAGTCATAGGTTGTAACTCTTTGAATACAGAAGAATACATCATTGAAGGAGGTGGCGAGGACATGACCTGACCGCTACTTGACCCCTGGCTGGACCTGGGCTATCTGAGGCTCCTCACCCACTCCCCTGTCCTTGGCTCTGCCTACTGTTCCCATACTAGGAGCCATTTCAAGGACACAGCCTTGATGGAGTGAGATGTTTTTGAGACCATCTGGGCTGAATATATGACTGAACCCAGTTAATGCCTCTCTATAAACTTTTAAGAGTTGTGGGGTGGGCAGGTGCAAAGATCTACTGGTCCTGCAGCACCTAAGACAAGCCTTGTAAGTTCCCTTGCTTATTAAACCTACCACCTACCAATCTGGAGTGGCCTGCCTCTTGTATGGGTCTCTCTTTGCCCTCCATGTACTGGGGACAGTTTCAGATTTCACCTGGGAATATCCCAACATTGCAAACCAACACCCATCATTATATATTCTTTTATATATATATATATATAGAGAGAGAGAGAGAGAGAGAGAGAGAAAGAAAGAGATGAGATATTTAGTTCTAAATGCCAACTAGTAAACAGACAAGGGAAATGTATTTCAAAATTGTAATGTATGGTAAAACTAATGAGTTACAGTTTGAAGTGTCATAAAATATTACAGAGACACAAAGTATCTTCCAACAAGCATTATAAATGAGAAAAGAGTAACTTTCCAGCATGGAAAACTAGTGGCTACTACCTTAAGTCATCAAAACTAATATCACTGTTATTCGGTCAAGCAAAAATCACATACTTCCTAAAAAGATGCACTGTGAAAGACAAATCAGTTCATTGATATTCCCGAACATTAAATAACCTGAATCTAATGACTGTGCAATCTCACCTTGCAAGGCATTTCACAAAGTTACTGGCCTGTACGCTTCTAAATTACCAAGGATAGGAAGCACACAGACAAACAGTGTGAGAGACTGCTACATATGACAAGGAAATTAAAAGACGTGACAGCTGACAGAAAAGCATGACATTAGACTGGAACTAGAACTTAGAAAACCAACAACTCCAAAGGACTTTAGTGGTAGAACTGGCTTTGTTTGTGAATGTGTTGTGTGTTATAGCAATGGATTATATGACATCTCTTTAAATGAAATAAAGATCTATAATTCTGTAATGAGATATATATATATATATATATATATATATATATATATATATATATATATGGGGATATTTAATTATAGATATAGATATGAAAGGATAAATAAATGGGATAGAAGCTAAGTGACAACTGTCAAAGATGGAATAATGTATTTATAAATTATAATAGATACTAAAACTGAAAGTTTGATGAGAAACATAATTGCAGAAATAGGTATGTTCATTGATAGATATGTTTTGTGTATATTCTCAACTATTTACATATACTATAAATATGTACCTGTGAACTGATTGACTATTTCAGTTAGCCCATTATATATAAATGCAATTAAAGATAAGAAACTTAGTTCTACTGGTTGTCTAGATTACTTCTCTCTCAATAAGCAAAATGTGTATGTTTAAGATAATTGTATCTGATGTGAGATGCTTACACATGCCTTATTATTTAGTTTGAATTATTTTCTTCAGAATGAATCAAAATCCTACCAGAGTTGAAGCTTTCAGCTTAAGTCATAACTGAGTCATGTCAATCAGAAAGGCAGTCTGGAAAATGTTGATACTGTGAATAGAGCATTAATTTCACTGATGAATAACTTTAACGTGCTTACACAAATATTTCTTAAATCTCACAATGAAATAAAACACAAATATTTTCTTGTAGCTGGCAAGTTTATACTCACAAACTATTTAGAAAAAAAAATTCAGCAGTGGACAAAGAGGAAAAGAAAAGCTGGCAGAATTAAATATTGAAATTCAGAATCATGCAGGTTATGGCTAACATCTTCATCCAAAAGAATATTTGAAATGAGGAAAACATTTATTCAGAAAAGTA
This sequence comes from Balaenoptera physalus, assembly GCF_965194825.1. NCBI lineage: Eukaryota > Metazoa > Chordata > Mammalia > Artiodactyla > Balaenopteridae > Balaenoptera > Balaenoptera physalus. The sequence goes on from NC_138882.1 coordinate 8,430,440, forward strand.
TTATTTTGTACTGCTGTACACAGGAAAAACCAATTATATTCACATCAAGTTGTTTGAAGAAAAGTGATATTTCTGTATTCTATAATTATTATAAATCTGTATATAAAATTTTCTAAAAAGTTAAATTATAATTTTCTGGCCCATTTTTTTTTTACTATTTAAAATTTATAATTTTTACCATGCTACTTTCATTGTAAAAAATAATAATAATGAATAGATATGTATATATACAAACATGTACACATGCACATATACATAGGAAAGAAAGGTTTATGTAAAGATCTCTATTTTGCAAGTTAAATCTATGCTACAACAGCATTATGTGTCCTTTTTTTAATGGGCATTTTAGAAATTGGTGATACAAGTTCATATTAAAATGAACTGTAACAAGCTTAATTCCACTTAACTCTTATCACATGGGTAAGAAGTATACTTTCTCCTGTGTAAAAGGTTAGATCATACTAGGAAAACTCAGATGATTTAATACTAGATATTCATTATTATTTAATATTAAGTTTTTATGTGAGTTATTTTATTATTACTATTAAATTTTAATGTAAATCATAAAATTTTAAGCCAGAAGATGACTTGAAATAATCAATACTAAAGTCTCAATTGTAGCCTTCTCAAGAATCTAGTGATCTCAAGCTTCCTCCTTCTAGATATCCAGACCCGGACTTTGGGTGGGATGGGATGGGGTGCAGATGAGTCCAGCAAGAATATAGTCCAGAAGCTGGAAGTAAGATTTTAATCCCAGTTAGCTGCCTCTCCAAATAATGAGGGTTATGTCTGAACCCAAGTACATGAAAGGAAGTTGAAGAGGAAAATAAAGTGGATGGTTCACCAAATCTGCAAAAAAATTAAACGAACAATCTTGGCAAAAAAAACTCTAACAGCTCAAAATAATCATGGAGTCCAAGAATTGGATGGAAATCGTTAATGGAGAAAGCATTCAGAAAAAAAACAAAACAAAACAGAATTCCATAAATATTCTAGTAAACAAATGCATTGCCAAAAACTTTGAGAAATACTTTGAGGGCTGAGATTCTAGAGGTTTGCTTTCGAGAGTTGCCTTATGTGGTGGTGAGTCTGGAGTAGGTTGAACCGGGTGAGACACCAGATTCATATCTTTTACAGAAGTCTTCCTTTAGGCTTGTTGTTCTTTAGGGCTACGGTTTTGAATTTCTCTCCATATATTTTCCAGTCACTGCTTTCATGTGTGTGAAATTATTTTTCATATCTGTGAGTTTAGTATTGATCAAGTTACCATGATTTCATTTCATATCCTTTCAGAGAGAAAAGCTAATATTTTCTCTTCAGTAGGACCCAATGGATAATTATTTGCCTTCGTTGTAAGACAGAAATCTTATAATGCAGATGTCTCTTAATGCCAAAAAACAGAATACTGTTCATTGCTTTTATGTTGTTCTTTGTAATTGCTCTTGTTTTATCAGGAATATCTTGACTCCGTAATTATATTTTCTATTATGGCATACTGTGTGATGGTCTAGGCCTCAGTACTCTCATCTCTAAAAGCAGTTTGGAATAGACAAGAATGTAGTTTACTTTTGGTACTAAAATTCTGTGAGTCTGACTTTCTCTGCCACATTTTTTTTCAATGTTACTCTCCTTTGGCTCACTCTGACTTCCTTTACCATGAATAGAATGGTCACATTTTAGTTTTAGTTTTTAACTGCCCACAATTGGCTAGTCTTATTCTTTTACAGAGAGTATTATTAAATATATAGAAGCATTCTTAAAAATAAATTTATTTGTTCATTTATTTTTGGCTGCGTTGGGTTTTTGTTGCTGCGTGTGGGCTTTCTCTAGTTGCGGCGCAGGCTTCTCATTGCAGTACGCGGGCTTCTCATTGCAGTATGCGGGCTTCTCATTGAGGTGGCTTCTCTTTGTTGTGGAGCACAGGCTCTAGGCATGTGGGCTTCAGTAGTTGTGGAACGTGGGCTCAGTAGTTGTGGCTCACGGGCTCTAGAGCGCAGGCTCAGTAGTTGTGTCACACAGGCTTAGTTGCTCTGTGACATGTGGGATCTTCCCGGACCAGGGCTCGAACCCATGTCCCCGGCATTGGCAGGCAGATTCTTAACCACTGCACCACCAGGGAAGTCCTAGCAGTTTATTTTTTGATTATGTGTATTATTTTGTACTATATGAAAATTATTTAAATCATTTGGATCACAATATCCTCAGGTGTGGAGGAGTTGATCTATAGCTTAGATCTGCAATATATCGTGAAACACTGAGTTGCTTGGGAAGAAAAGATGCCCCGGGCTTCAAATTGCTTTTGTGTAAAAATAAATGGGAATAAACATGTGTCTGGAAGAAGAATTCTAGTTTCCGTTTCCTCCTGCTGTAAATTTGACATCAGCTCTACCTCTCTGGCAAAAGAGGAGGGTAATACCATTTCACCATTCTTGTACTCACCCTGAGCTACAATAGTACTGTTGTTCTTCAAGACTGAACACGATACCATTTGCAGCAACATGGATGGACCTAGAGGTTGTCATACTGAGTGAAGTAAGTCAGACAGAGAAAGACAAATATGATATCACTTATATGTGGAATCCAAAAAAAAAATGGTACAAATGAAGTTATTTACAAAACAGAAATATAGTCACAGGTGTAGAAAACAGACATAGTTACAAGGGGGAGAGGTCGGGGGAGGGATGAATTCAGAGATTGGGATTGACATGTATACACTACTATATATCAAATAGATAACTAATAAGGACCTACTGTACAGCAGAGGGAACTCTACTCGATACTCTGTAACGACCTATATGGGAAAAGAGTCTAAAAAAGAGTGGATATATGTATATGTATAACCCATTCACTTTGCTGTACATGAGAAATTAACACAACACTGTAAATCAACTATACTCCAATAAAAATTATTAAAAAAAATCCTAAGTGAAAAAAAAAAAAGACTGACCACAGATGCTTCTTATACACTCTTTCTTGCCATCAGTTAGAGGCATGACGATAACACACTAGGTATTACTTCAATCTCTTTTGTGTTGAGATGTTTAGAATATTACCTAGTCCCTTTCAGAAAATTGGGCTACCTGGTGTTTGTCCCATACAGTCTAAGTAGAGGGCAAGCCATTTACCAAATGATGTCCAAGAAAAAGCACAAGTCGAAAGCAGGGTAAAATGAGAATATGTAACATCAGGATAAAAATAATTGGAAAGTTCTAAGAGCAGATGTTCACAGCCTCAGAATCAGACGAACAGGAGGTAGGAAACCTGAAACCAAGGAGAGAAGGCCAAAACAAGTAAGTGAAAAAAACCGCTTTTGTTCTTTCGTGATGATTCATATCTCCTTTAAAGGCTTAGTGCAAACCAGACAAGTATAGAGAAATTAGAGATATTAAACTCAAATATATATGTGTGTGTTTTTTAGTTAATTCAAGTACAAGCCCATTCAAACATTTCCATGAGCATTTATTACAGGTTGTTAAACAAGTACTTCTTCCTTGAACATTTTATATTTAAGTATATATAGAGCTGATTAATAGATTTTTTTCTCATCTTCAGTTTCCTGAAAACATCTTATGGAGAATCATAGCTTTGGAAAATTCTATCCAAAGCATTTTTAATAAAAATCTATCACTATTGCTGTAAAATCCAAATAGATTTTATAGATGAAATTTATTAAAATTATTTTTGTCCTTGTGAATTAATAGTTGTAATCAATAGATGGATAAAGCAAGTTACATTGAGAGTAGTAATCTGCCCTAAAATTATTATTATGTGGTAATGATTTTTCTATTTCTTTTATCTGTCCTATGTTTTCTTCCAAAAGGAAATTATATAAAGGTCACTGCTGTTTGTGGTGAAAACATAAAATTTTACTACTGTGCTGTAATAAATCCAACAGACTGCTCACAAGTTAATTGAAATATTTATCCCTTTGGCTGTTGGTAAATCACCTGTGCACAGTATATGGGTATAAAGTAGGCTTAATTTATTTGTGTGATTGATAAAAACTGGTGGGGCCAGTAAGGAAACAACCAATAAAAGAATAAAGGAATATACATATTTCATTTTTATTCTTCTTATTGGTTTCTACATTTTATTGTTTTCTGTATTTTCTATATTCCATTATTTTATCTTTTGGCATTTACATTATCTTTGGCATTTTTATTAGTGGGAAATTCAGCTTGCTTTCGAAGGTATGAAAAGAATGAATGAGCTCAAACTTTTTCATTCAAAATATTTCTTATGATTAATGAGTCTTATTTTCTAATAACATCTCTCATAATACATCTTTTAATTTACTCTGAAGGTGTTTTAGGGACAAACAATGTTAGGTAAAGCTGCTGTGAGCGAGCTATATGAAAGCACACTAGGATGCAAACCGTTACCAGAATTTTAATGGTGGAGGCTGCCAAATGTTGGGTGAGGAAGAGACAATTGACCTGCTATTTGAAGAAAGAGTTTGCAAGATCAAAACAGAATGAAAAGCCTCTAATGAGATATAACAATACACGTTAAGCCCATAGATGGAAAGAAACCTGGGATTTTTAAGGAAATAACAATCCATTGAGACTGTAGTTAAATAAATGAAAAGGGTTATACAAAACCTGAGGTTGGTCTAGTTGGTAGAGTTAAGGGGTTTTAGTTGAGTCCAAGTGGAATGGATGCCCAGGTAACACTTAAGTATCTCTCAAGGTTCTGTATGGAAAGCTGATTAGGAACAAAAGAATGTACTGTCAGTGGTCAACAAGAAATCTGTCAACCATTGTGGAGGAGAGTTGGTGGAAGTTGGATCATGGAGGTGATGGTCGATGTGGACAGAAACGGAAGGAATCAAGGCAGAATTTGTAGTCCTAATTCACAGTATTGATGATGAGTAGGATGTGCCATGTGAGGAAAAAAATACATAAAGAATGAAACTCAGGTAGTCTTAATTGAGCCATTGAGTGGATTAAGATGTCATTTATGGGGTCTGGAAAGGATAGAAATTAGGAGGTTAATTAATGAGCCTAAGCATTGTACAGTACTTTGTGATGTCTATGAGGCAACCACTGAAGATGTTAATTAGACTTGTATGGATAAATATAGATAAATACAGATATAGACATAGATATACAGTATAATTAACTGTATATTAGGACAATATTATTTCTATTTTTAAAATACAATAGTGTCCAGCATTAAAAAGTATTGATTTATTGGACCTCATTAAATTAAAAAAATTCTGTTTATCAAAACATCATTCAAAAACATGAAAAAATAAAATTTTCACAGCAAAGGACTTGTATGTAGATATTTAAAGATCTATACATCAGTTTTAAAATATAATTGATCCAATTTTAATCTAGAGTGTTAAATGTTAGAAAAGATGCAGAGGAAGTAAATGTGAATATAAAATCGTACATTAATTGGAGTGTTCGTCATAAACTAAAACTTATTCATACAACCCTGCATATTGACTAGCTATTTTCCCAAGCAAAATAAGAATATATGTCCAAATAAAAATCTGTATACAGAAGGTTACAGTGGTTTAAACACAAATGAAAATAACCCAAATGTCTATGACTCTAATGATTGAACAATCTATGATACAGATGTATAATGGAATGCTATTGATCAACAAAACGAATGAATGAACTACTGATACATTCAACAACAGAGATGAATATCAAGTGGATTAAGTGAGAGAAGCCAGACTCAAAAGACTGTAAGATTCCATTCCTAAGTCATGCTTCAATAGGCAAAAACAGTGTGACAAGAAACATATTACTTGTTGCCAGGACATAACGTAAGGGAGGGAAGGAGAGTAACTACAAACGGGCAAGAAGGAACTTTTGCGGTATTAAAGATATTATGCATCTTTACTGCAGTGGCCGTTACAACACTTTTGTCAAAATTCAGAGAACTAGATGTGAATGATGAATTTACTTTATGTAAATTTTAACTCAATAAACCTGACTTAAAAAAATAATATGTACAGGGCAGGTATAAATTTTACCAGTATATAAAAATGTTCTATGAGTGTGAGTAGATTTTATTATGTTTACTAAAATTTACCTGTATTTTTTCAGATTTTATCTACAAGGTGACTAGAATTAAATAACTCAATGTTTCATAGTAAACTCAAAAACGTTTTAAAGTGTAGGCTATGCAATCATTATTCCCTTGATAAAAACAGGTTTATCTTTTCATTATTAGTAGTAAAAAGACTAATTTAAAGCTTTAACACAAAGGCCTTGCTCTTAAAAATTTCCTGGTGACCAAATTAATGAGGATCATATGTCTTGAACTTAAAAATAACAACTCTTTACAAATGGAGGGAAAGTAAGAGGAAGTAAAAAGGAAAATTCAATATTCTATTTTATATGGCAAATGAAGTCAGTGGTGGCTTTGAATTCTGCACATTATAGGTGTTGATTGCAGCTTTAACAATGATATTAAAAATACATAGTTCTTAACTTTCCTCATATTTTATCTAATTATTATTGACAAAAATGGCATTACTAATGTTTCCTTATTCTGTTGGGGAATTATGTTTTCTCCTCTGAATACTATGCAATTTAAAAGAGTAATTTAAAAAATCTTCCCTGAATCTCAAAGATATAAAAAATAATAGTAAAACACAGAGCCCCATAATATGGGACATTCTTTCCAGGAATTCTTGTTTCATAAGCAACAGTGATTTCACAACTGTTTTTGTATATTCTCTTCTTCTCAATGGAATTATTAATAGTTATGTTAATAAACATGGTAATGACCCTATTATTTACTACTTAGCAGTTATACTATTTATTATATATAACTATAATAAACTATGCAATTACTAATATTACTTATATAAATGTTAATGTACCTGATTTTATACATTCTTTTAAAATATTTTACATTTTGATATTTCTTTAGTCTTTATGGTTAGTATAATAATGATCAAAAACTATTCATTGCATTTAACAACTTTCTAAATCATTCTAATCTATTTTAGTTATTATTATTGATATCATTGCAGTGTGCACTTTGATTTATAGCACTTTTAAAATCAGATGTTCCAGATAAATCTTCAGGAACTGTGAAATTACTGGTTCAAAGACATGGATACATTTATAGATCTGGCTAATGATTTCCCATTTATATCAAATTGTCACATATACAAATATTTTGTAACATGTCAAATATCTCTCTCCCATTCCTTTCTACCATTATTGGGGTGAAATTCTGCTCAAATATGTCTTTGATTTACACATAAATATTGTTGAGAAAAGTAAATCCAAGTGAAATTATTATCTAGCTGTAGAATTACAAAAGGAGTACATCTGAGAAGAAATCAATAGTTACTATAACACAGGGTGAAATAGTATTTTTCATGGAGAAAGAGTCATCTTTTGGTTAGGGTTAGGGTTATGTTGATAGATTTTATAGGTATGACAGTCTCCTGAGAATGTCGTGATTGAGCTAGGAGAGACAAAGAGACCAGTATTAATCCTGTTTTTAATAAAGTAGAGGAATTTACATTTCTGGGCCCCGAAGAGGAAGAAGAATGAGACTGAGAAGGTCAATGAGACATTTCTCTCAAGTGAGTTTATTTGAGAACCTTAAAATTAAGTCAGTGTAACTTCTATAGTGTTTTCCCATTAATTTTGTTAATGTCAACCTCTTAGAGTCAGAAACAAATATGTCTTTATAAGAGGGTTATCAACCAAGGATTAATCTCAAATGCTATCTGGCCTGTGATATTGTACACCTTCTATATCAGACATGAGGAGGAAATACAAAGCAGCTGATACTCAGAGATCATAGAAAACAATGTGTTTTAGGAAAATCAAATGCCTGCAGGGATCAGGCAGTCAAAATTAAATTTTGAGCCTGGCCAAAGATAAAACAACAGAAAATACAGGATTCTTTGACATACAGAAAGTATATACCAGATTAAAGGCATATTAATTCTTAACGTTAAAGGGAAGTACAGGCCTTAAAATATCTATCTACTGAGGACTCTTGGCCCAAGAACCACCTGTTTCTGACCCTTTGGCCCTTGAATTATTTACTATTATAATAAAATATTATTATGTGTAGATGGTTAAATTTTATCTTATATTTTTACCATTGTTAACATTAGTGATAGTATAATAAAAACACAAATATAAACAAGATATTTTAAACAGATTATCAAAAACAAATATTACAATTGTTCATTATTCACAAGACTGTACAAGCACAGCCATCAACATAAATTTTAAATTCTGATCATAGCACACAAAGCATGGTATTTACAGTAAATTATATTTCCCGTTAATTTGTAACTAAGTTTGTGCTTGTGTGTGAATATATATTATTTTGGTAATAATTTGCTGGCTTCCATATAATTAGAAAAACTCATATCAGAGACATTAATTTTATAATATACTCAAGAGACATTAAATATTATGCTAACTAAAATGTCAGTTAATAGACATTGATTTATGATCAATGTCATAACTTCTTAGTTTTTTAGCACCATATGCCACTTATTAGCATTATGTTATTTACTATTTATTGACTGTGCATTTTATTTTCTAAGCTTGTGAACTAGAATTGCCTTCTTCTTTAGGGAGTGTAATTTCAATTACCTGAGTGGTTGATCTACCAGAAAATGTCTCCAGTCAACTTTGACATTTAAAATACGTTTGAAGTTTTCTAGAAGGGTAGTTACATTACTGAATGGTCAAATTGTTATTTAGGAACAAAATCCTTTGCATCTGAAATAAACTGGTACATGACTAGAAAGGGAGTTTATATGCTAGTTCCCAACAACTAATACCCAGCATTCAAACCTCTATATATTTTGCCATCAAGCGTGTTTACAACTAATCAATTCAATTACTTTCCAGACATTGATATTGCTGACAAAAGCGTGGAAAACAAAACAAATCAATGCTGGCTTAGAAACTTCATTAAAAACCTTTTAGCATAAAACTTTTGAATATAAAGGATCTGAGAGCCTTAAGTGAGGCGTACAGATATTTCCCTAATCAGCTTCACCAACCCAAGAGATAGAATGTCAAAAAAAAATACTATGAGGGATTGTCTTTATCTAAAGAATATTATATTTTTATTCTTGCATGTACACTAATTTTTTTCAAGAAATGAAAGATATTTGTTTTACATGTAGCTACCTGGGCTGTGATAAGGTTGAGTTTTCATGACTGAATATAATAAACTTACGTATTGTTCCTATTAGTTATCTCCTGCTATTGTTTTCTATTGACTATCATTTCCATTGGACAATGAAAACTTTTAAAAATATATTCCTATGTAATCAGTTATATGGCTCCACAGAAATGATATTTATTTGTGTATTTAATTAACAAAGCTCATAATCACCAGGGCAATGAGTATTTGTAAACTATATAGCATTTATAATTGAAAGCTTACTGTTCATTTCTTACTTACTGACGTTATATTTTGACTTGGGCATATTTCTGCCAAGATAGCTGGGAGGGGGGAAAGAGAGAGAGAGAGAGAGAGGGAAGAATAGAAAAAGAAAAAAAGGAATACATTTAACATAGAACAATTCTTTTACAATCTAGGAAGACTTATTAGAGATGTACACGTAAGAAACTTGTAAAAGAATGTGCAAGATGAGGAATATTAATTATGACTGATCAAATGTGCTCAGAAGTTCTCCATCAAATATTAAATTTATCTTCTATCTATTCTAGCATTTTCACAAGATACACACTGATTCCCAAATGACATTGGCTATTTGTATAAGATATTCATATTCTAAATGATGTGGAACACTAATATTTGGACTGCTCTGAAAGATGTCTGGGGATATGAATCAAAATATTTCTTAGAAAAAACCCACAAAACCTTAGGTTAATTCACCAGTATATAGATGGATGGATAGATAGATAGATAGATAGATAGATAGATAGATAGATAGATAGATAGATAGATATAGACAGTAATTTTAAAAGCCCTACAAATGCCTCCTTTAATTATTTTCTCACAGTGTCCCCATGAACATAGTTTTCTTATCTTCTTTTATTTATTATTAAAAAATAATTTAGAATTATTGTCTTTGAACTTCATACATATTTATAAATGCTTACATTTCAAAGATAGAACCAAAAATTTTCTTTTATGTTAAAAAGTTTTTGTACTAGTTTTAATTGGCACTCAGTAGATGTGTGAAAGGAAAATGACCATTATCATTGGACGTTCTATATAGCTTCTTCAATTTATCCTATTTTTTCCTTGCAACTAGTGCCGGAAGAAGGTATTAGTCATGCTTCTACATCTACAAACTATATTTGGTAATAGTAGTAGTAGTAGATTTGCATATTTTTGTTGAGCTTTTAAAATAGGAAGTTCAAGGAATCTACTATTTTGAGGTTCACAATAATCTCTCTGAATCACTGTTTAATTTGGTGGTAAATAATCTGTACCTAACTCAAGTGACAATAAATTAACTGTGCAACAAGTCCCATTTGAAATATCTTAGCACTCTGTATGCATTCTATGTTTCACCCCATGAGATTAACATACCAAAACACAAGACTTCTCATTGAATCATTTACACAATTATTTAAATATTAAAAATCTTTATTTAATAATGTCCAGTAATACCTATTTATTTTAACTCTTATCTAATTTATTTCACATTCCCAGCTATGATTTAAAATAGTTCGCTTTAATATTTTTATGTCTTGTATGTAGGAAATCACCTCAATGTCTTGTATGTAGGAAATCACCTTAGTAGAAGTATAAACCAGAAAGGATTAGCAGATTGCTGCCTAGTTACATGTCAGCCTTCAATAATCCACGTTATGATGGGGGGGTCATTAATATATTTGACAAATTACTAAATTCTTTTAAATTTTATTCAGGGAAGATTTTGTGCTTCTCATAGATGGGCAATTTCAAAGGCCTGAAAATAGTAAGACAGAACTTATCCACAGAAAATCTTGTGGCCTATAAAGAAATCCCCCCAATCAACTGAAAAATAATAATACAAATACAAAATTTGTATACACAATTCAATAGCTTTCCAGTCTATTAGAAACAGTAATTTAAAACAGAGTATGGAAAATATGCCATATAAAAGCATCACAAAAGTAATAATTTAGCCACAATACTGATAACATATGTTCACAATTTATATGATAATAAAATGTTCTCAAAACTTTTGACTTGATAGACTGGATTGGAAAGCAGATACTGTGTACCCAAATAGTAAATATAAAACACAGAATGATATCAATGGCTATTGTTTTCTAATAAATATATAGGTTTAGTGCAGTTCCAAATACAAACATTCTGAACAGTTTTTTCACTTTAATTATGCTCTACCTTCCCTTCTGCTTTCTGTTGAATAAGTTACATTCTTTCTGGAATCATTAGAATATTTTTTTAAAATACTTGATCAATGTTTAATATTCTGAGGATTAAGTAACAAAATCAAACAAGTTTTTTACTTGACTAGGTTCATTTCCTCTGAATTCTTCTAAGAGTTTAAAACAAACTATCACACTTATTGATTCAGAACCATCAGATTTTACTTCAGGAAAATCTAATACCTTTCAAAAAGTGACCTTATACTTTAGGAAGACACACACTCAGTGCTTGTTTTTATTTTCTTGACAATATATTTATTAACAAAATACATCATGGGAAACAAATCTACCTCTTAAAATTCCATTTGCTTTTGTGGTTAGACATGCTTGACCAAAAATTTTCAGAGGAAAATATGCACCTGGTCCCAATTTAAGCTGCATTAAATTTAGTAGAGGCATTGAAATGGCCCTGTCCTCACTTTTACTGAACAAAAAGTAGATTTCATTTAGAATATTGGTAGTTGCTTTTTAGTAATAAAATATTAAGCCTATGCATTTAAAGAGGCAGGAGGAGAAAGAAAATTTGATGAAGGCAGTCAAAGGTACAAAATTCTAGTTATAAGATATGTAAGTGCTAGGGATGTAATGTACAACATGATAAATATAATTAACACTGCTGTATATAATATATGAAAGTTTTTAAGAGTAAATCCTGAGTTCTCGTCACAACGAAATAAATGTTTTCTATGTCTTTAATTTTTATTTATGGGAGATGGTAGATATTCACTAAACATGGATGTTATTATCATAATCATTTCATGATGTATGTGTGTCAAATCATTATGCTGCACCTCAAACTTATACAGTGCTGTATGTCACCTATATCTCAAAACTGGAGGAAGAAAATAAAAGAGTATGATAATGTTTTTTAAAATTTTTTCTTTGCTTAATATTTACCTAAAAGCATGATTAGTGGGTTTCTTTTTCTTGCTTTTTTGCTTTTAATAAAATTAGAACTATTCTGCTTTACCCAGTTTCCCTGATGGATAATCAACGTTTGTAAGTTTTTCATGGACACTTGCAAAATAGGTCCACGATATGGAGCCTACAAATAGGCTCACACGAATACAGTCAAGTGATCCTTGACAAAGGAGTGAAGGCAATTCAATGGAGAGAGGATAGTCTTTTCAACCAGTGCTGCTGGAACAAGTGGACATCCTCATGCAAGAAAATGAATCTAGACACAGAACTTACATACTTCACAAAAATTAACTCAAAATGGATCACAGAGCCAAGTGTAAAATGTAAGAATAAATAAAACTCCTACAACATAAGATAGAAAATCTAGATGACTTTGGGGTTGGAGATGAGCTTTTAGATGCAACACCGAAAGCACACTCCATGAAAAAAATATATTGATAAGTTGGACTTAATTAAAATAAAAACTTCTGCTCTGTGGAAGACACTGTATAGACAAGCCATCACTGGAAGAAAATATTTGCAAAACTCACATCTAATAAAGGACTTGTATATAAAATTTTTTTTAAAAAATTCTTGGGGCTTCCCTGGTGGTGCAGTGGTTGAGAATCTGCCTGCCAATGCAGGGGACACGGGTTCGAGCCCTGGTCTGGGAAGATCCCACATGCCGCGGAGCAACTGGGCCCGGAGCCACAATTACTGAGCCTGCGCGTCTGGAGCCTGTGCTCCGCAACAAGAGAGACCGCGATAGTGAGAGGCCCGCGCACCACGATGAAGAGTGGCCCCCACTTGCCGCAACTAGAGAAAGCTCTCACACAGAAACGAAGACCCAACACAGCCATAAATAAATAAATAAATAAATAAATTAATTAATTTAAAAAAAAAGCAACAGTCTTTAAGGATTATCTTAAAAAAAAAAAATTCTTAACACCCTACAATAAGAAAACAAACCAATTTGAAACTGGATAAATGATCGGAACATATGTCCTACCAAAGAAGATATTCAGATGGCAAATAAGCATATGGAAAGATGCTCAACAGCAAACATAATTAGAGAATTGCAAATTCAAACAACGAGAAACCGTGACACACCTGTTAGAATGGGTAAAAATCAAAAACACTGACAATACTAACTGCTGGAGCAACAGGAACTTTCATTCATTCCTGCTGGGAATGCAGAATGGTACAGAAACTTTGGAAGAGTCTGGCAGTTTCTTACAAAGCTAAACACAGTCTTACCATACGATCTAGCAATCATGCTCCGAGGTATTTACCCTAAAGAGTTGAAAATTTATGCCCTTATAAAGACCTGCACATAAATCTTTATAGCAGCTTTTATCATAATTGCCACAATTTGGAAGCAAACAAGGTGCCCTTCAATAGATGAATGAATAAACAAACTGTGATACATACATTCAATTAAATATTATTTAATGACAAAATAAATGAGCTGTCAAGCTATGAAAATACGTGAAGGAGACTTAAATGAATATTGCTAAGTGAAACAAGCCAATTTTAAAAGGTTACATAATATATGATGATATCAATATGATATTTTGGGAAAGTCAAACCTATGGAGATGGTAAAAAAGTTTGTGGTGGCCAGGGTTCTGGGAGGAGAGAAGAAGGGATAAACAGGTAGAAGACAGGAGTGTTTTAGGTCAGTGAAACTATTCTTTAATACACTGTGATGATGGAAACATGGAATTATATATTTGTCAAAACTCAAAGAATGTATAATATAGAGTGCATGCTAATGTATGTTCTGGACTCTCATTAGTAATACTGTATCAATATTAGTTTAATTCAATTATCAACAATTGTATCATGTACCACAATAATGAAAGATATAAAAAATAGGGAAAACTGTGTGGAGTGTAAGGGAGAAGGGGCATGTGGGAATGCTCTTTATTTTCTGTTTAATCTTCCTATAAACATAAACTACTCTAAGAAATAAAGCCTATTAATTAAGAAAAAGAAAACTCTTAAAAAAAGAAGGTAAAGACAATTTCAATTCTCTACTGTCACTTCAGGCTCATTTTATTAATTATGTCGTTCAAACATTTAAATTGCATTTCTGTATATTTTATCTCTCAGAACTGATAGTGTTATAATTAAATCTCATTTCATTTGCATTTCTGTTTTTACGCTTTCTGGTAGCACTTAAGAGTTTAGCTGTGTTACATTTAATATATTCTCTGCAATACTTTGTCTTGTAACCTCATTCAATAATCTCTTAGGCTCTTAGTAACAAAAATAAAATTAAAAATTTAATACAAATAATTAAGTGAATTTCTTCCAATTCATTCAGAGTCCCCACTCACAAAGTGGTCCCTTTAATGTATCTGATATATGTGCTCAAACTCACATCACGCCTACAGGCTGCGGTGGGCTCTGTCATAACCACAGTCCGTATCCATCACATTTAGACTCTCCATGCTAGTATAATTTGGTCAAGACATATCCTGAACTCGGAATTTTCTCCAATGTATGAAGACAGTTTTTCAAATAGCTCCAGAATTCATGATAATTACTTCTTAGGCTATGTATAGGTCTCCGCCTTTACAATTTAAACCAAAGGCTGTGTGTCAGATATATATTGCTCCAAAACAAATTACCACAAATATAGTGGTTTAAACACCTGTTGATTATCTTACAGTTTCTGTGACGAGTCTGGACAGCTTAGCTGAGTGATCTGCTCAAAGTCCTACAAGGCTGCAACCAAGGTATCAGCACTTTGAGGTCTTAACCAGTCTTGACTAGGAATAAATCCTCTGCTAAGCTTCCCAGGGCTGCTGGCAGAATCCCTCTCCTTCTGAGTATAGGAATGAGGTCCCATTTTCTTGCTAGATGTTGGCTGAGGGCCACACTTAGGTCCTAGGGTTTACGACCAACAGTTCATTTTGCCAAATGGCCCTCTCCATAGACAGGTCACAACCCTGCTGTTCATTTCTTCAAGACTGGCAGGAGAATCTCTCCCTCTCTCTCTACTCAGCTAAGGCAGAGTCTTACATTATAAAACATGATCA